>NW_005187451.1:325514-338706 GCF_000239375.1 Pundamilia nyererei
AAGCGGTGCAAGTCCAAAGCTAGGAAGATTATGATGGACCTCTCCCATCCCAACAATGGACTCTTCTCACTGTTGAGGTCTGGGAAGCGCTTCCGCTCCCTTAAGGCCAAAACAGAGAGAATGAGGAGGAGCTTCTTCCCCCAGGCTATTCGGGCCCTGAACCAGGTGTAGGACTAGACTCTCACACATATCACATCACGACACGCACCACCACACATTTCCTATAATCCTATAATTCCTTTATAATCTTTATAATCTCTTCTACTATTTGCACATTCTTTACTGTAAATTCCTAAGTTAATTTGTAAATTTTGTAGTAACCTGTAAATTGTAAATATTGTAAAACTTTTTTTCTGTCATTTAATGGTCGGGCATTGTACAGCTACAAGCATTTCAGCCCCATGTCATACTGTGTATGGTTGTGTGTGTGTGTGTGACAAATAAAATTTGAATTTGAGAAGAAATTCTGGTGACTTCACTGAGCCTTTCTGCATGGTGAAGGGTGGATGCTCCTGGTTTCTGCATTATTCCTGGGAGCAGAAGGAACCCATCCCATCCTTCCCATTTCCAAGACCTGGTTGGCCTGGTTCTTGGGGCTTGCTGTTTACTACTACTGGTTTGTGCCAGTTGGCCCTGACCAGCCCATTGAATGATCTTACCTAAAAGGGTGACCCGGATCTGGTCCAGTGTACGGAGGAGTGCCAGGCGGCGTTTGTGCAGGTAAAGGAGGTTCTTTGTGGGGAAACCTCGCTTCATACTCCTAACTCCTCAACTTTATTCTGCAGAGTGATGGATGGACCAGAGGGCTGGGAGAAGTTTTGTCCCAGCAGGTAAGGGAGGTCGACAGCCCAGTTGTATAAATCAGCAGAAAGCTGTCAGACTGGGAGGCCAGGTAGAGTACAGTGGCCATCTGATGGGCAATCGACTCTTTGCTATCGGGCCTCCCGTTTACTCTCTATTCTGATCACGCTGGATGGCTACCCAGCCTAAGTCGAGCAATGGGGGCATCTGGCGAGTTGTGGTTTGACTCAGTTGTGGGGGGAGTAGTGTAGCAATGGGTTCAAGTTGTGGTGCGAGGGAAGTCTCCCCCACACAGCTGTTCACCATCACCTGATCATGTCTTTCCTACTTCAGTAGGATGCTGGGACCTGACGGGAGAGCTGTGTGCTGTTGGGAATGAGGCAGGAAATATATTGTAAATAAAGTCATTCATGTGTCTGAAACACTGTGTGCTTCAGGTCCTTTCTGCCACACTAGCCATTTGCTAACTTTGCTGTTGCTTAGACTGCAGGACCTTAAACCTGTTCCAACAAGTCAATATACAGTAGTTGCCCTTGGGAACATTTGCTGAGGGTTAGGCTGTTGGATAAAGGTAAAGGATAGAAAACAAAGCAGGAACAAGTTGTATTTTTGTTCGTGCCCAATAAAAATCTATTGCTCTTATCTCAATCCTACTGCCTGTTGGCCAACCTCGCCAGACTCTAACACATTCTGTCCTCAGGGATTCAAATAGTGAACAGTTTCTTTAAAACGAAATAAGCAAACAAATTTCACTCAGACTTCCAAATTGCCAAATTTAGAACAAAAGTCTGTGAAAAACAAAAGTCTCAACACTCCTCTCTATATTTCGGGACGATCTAACTCTGATTTTCAAGCCTCACAATTCTTTAATGAATCACGCCCACACAATCCAAACTTTAATTTTCTGTCTCTCTCTGTTGCTGTTCGCTGGAAACTGCAGCAAAGCAGTGAGCGCTGCAAAGAAGCTGTGTGCGCAGCCTGTGTGAGCTGCTAAAACAAAAACACACCACGAAAATAGACTTGCTGAACCCTGACTGACGCTTACAAACATGTTCTCCCACAGGACTGAGATAAAGGGACGCGGAGGGAACCTAATATGAGATATATCCTCGCTCAGATTGTGGTTCATGTCTCAGTTACTTGTGGTTCCTTTGTAACCTCTGACCGGTATAATCTTTTAATATCTAAAGATGTGTGTGCTCTGGTGAAGCTGGGGGTGGGTCCCACAGGAGGTCGAGAACGTGAGACTGCACCGTTCCAACTTGCAGTCTTACCACTGGCTTTGTCTCACCGGCTAGAAGCACAAAACTTGGAACCGTAAACAGTGCACAAAATCATCAAGCAGTCCAGATTTCAAATTTATTTTTTAATTCTGATATTTTCTTTCATTTTACTACAAAGTGCTCCTGAAAGCATGAAGTAATTTGCATGTAAAGTGTCTTGATTTGCAACCCCCCCCCCCGGGTTTTTCTTCTGGCTGCGGGGTAGGTAGACGATATCTCTGTCTCCCTCTCACACAGAGACGAATGAAGCTGCCCATCCGGAAATCCAGACTTCTTAAAATGTGCTCATGCTTCTGTCAAACCTCTGGAGTGGGGCAATGAGGGGGGAGAGCCAGGCGTCTCTTAGCACAAGGCTTTTAGGAGCTGATGCTGCTCTCTTTAAACCTTCACCCATTCTGTTCACTTCTATTCTGGGAGGAAACCAGTATGCCAAGTGAGACATGAACAATGTGACAAAGACTGATAGGAGAAGTGACGGCAACCCATTTTATTTCAGCTGAGCTTCTCTTTGGGAAATGGGACGACTGTCAAATGTAATGGATGCAACCGTACACGGTGCAATCAGAGTTCTACGAATCGGTGGATTAAAACCAATAAACAATTCCTGATTTAAGTTTGCAGATATCCTATTATAGAATATAGCCTTGGTCAGGATTTGTGCTGGATTGCTTCCAGTGTTGTGCAAGTTCCTGTTGCCACGTGCAACTGTTCATTTTTCGTTTATTTCCTTCTTCAGATGCCTGATCGGATGCCTGTTTTGTCAGTGTGACCCAGGGGAACAAACCCACAAACATATTTCGTATCTCAATGCCTTTGAGCACCGGGGATTCTCACAGTACAAAAACTCCTGTTTGGACTGCAGGTCACAGCCAGAAACCCAACTTTCATGGTCGGTAATGATCTTCGACATGAAAGAAAAGTCTGTTTGATGCAGCGTGTAGCTGCACGTGCAGAGGGAGCAGAGGAAGATTTCCCAGGAGCAAATGGCACTGTGCAAATGTATTGAGTCATACTTTGTTTCTTTACATTTTCCTAAAATGTAAAGAGAGGAGGTACGAGTTATGAACACTTTGAAATCAGATGATTCTTTGTTACGCCCTGTACAAATATATAAGGTAAATCAGAGTTTGTACAATTCAAACAGTTCTCTGAACTCCTTGGAAGCATATTCCAAACCTCTTCTCTGGATATTGGTAACCTTTTCTTCTGTTTTCTGTTGGGCTGTAAAATATATCATACAAAGTGATACCAGTATAAATTTTTACATGATCTAACAATTTTATGTTGCAGTTGATATAGCAACACAATGCATTTAAGCTTTAATTCAATACATTAAAGGGAGTTAATTAAACAACCTCCAACGAAGCAAAGTAGTTTTAACATGAACAGTTTTTCCTTCATATATTTCAAAGCAGTAAGCCACAGTTTGTCACTTAAGGCAAACTAATCAATCAATGACGATATGCAGCAGCTGGTGATGTATGACCCAAATGTAAACAAATGACTCCACAGAGTGTCATTGGAGCACTCACTAGTTGCACTTGCCAGCAGCACTCCATGACAGGAAGCACAAATGGTGGATGAATATTACAGATGTAGTTACATGGTGGAAATGCAGGACATTAAGCAGCTTATTAAAAAGCTGAAACAAAGATGAATCATCCAATAGTAACATATCACCCTAATTGAACCCTTCACTCTCAGACTGCTGGCCTACGTGTGATTCCTAGGATATCTAAAAGAGGGATGGGAGACAGAACCTTCAGCTTTAAGGCCCTCCTCTGTGGAGCCAGCTTCCAGCTTAGATTCAGGTGACAGACAGCCTCTCTACATTTCTAGATTTGGCTTAAAACATTCCTCAATCCTGTATCCTGCCTTAGTTGCATTGCAATAGGTCTAGGCTGCTGGGACTCATGCAGTTAGTGTTTCTTCTTCACTCATCTTTTTGCATTCTCTGTTTGTTTACACACCACTCTGCATTTAATCATTAGTCATAATTAATCTCTGGCCCTCTTTCACAGCATGCCTCGTCTCCCTCCCCTCACCTGGGCTGCCCCTCCCTGAGCCTGGTTCTGCCAGAGAGTTCTTCCTGTCAAAGGGGAGTTTTTCCTTCCCACTGTTGCCAAAGTTGCCATCTTTAGCTTACAATGCAAAGTGCCTTGAGGCAACTGTTTTTGTGATTTAGAGTTATATAAATAAAGCTGAATTGAATTCGTATTGAAAATAATTTTCAGTATTGTTATGTGACAATATATTGCACGAGTTACAGAATAATAAACTTTAGTTATTTTTAAATTAAAGTGTTAAGCAGGGGTTTTTTTTATACTTTTAACTCAGTGCAGTCACTACCTTTGTGCTTTTGTAGGTAGATGACATCGCTGTCTTTCTCTGACACAGAGATGAAAGCTGCCCATCCGTAAATCCAGACTTCTTAAAATGTGCTTCTGTTAGACTTTGGAGTGGGACAGTGAGGGGGGAGCCAGGCTTTTAGGAGCAGATGGTACTCTCTTTAAATCTTCACCTATTCTGCTCACTGCTATTCTAGGAAGAAACCAGTATGCCAAGTGAGACATGAACAAAGTGACAAAGGCTGATAGAAGAAGTGATGGCAACTCCACTTATTTTTTATTTTTTAGCTGACTTTCTCTTTGGGATATGTGACAGTCAAATGTAATGGATGCAACTGCACTGTATGATGCAATCACAATATTTGAAGTCTAAATTTGCAGGTATAGAGTCTTGGTTGGGATGTATGCTGGATTGCTTCCAATTTGGTGCATTTTGAGATTTGGGAAAGCGGGCAAAATCACTGCGAACCAAATAATTAGGTTTTTTTGTTTTTTTGTTTTTTTTTACAGATTTCTGTAGACACTTAATATTGTATCGCTCTCATGGCCTCCTCTGTATGTATTTACAATAATTTGATCCCTTCACAAGATCTGGTAGCACTGATTTCCAGTCCAGTTCTTGTGTGATTTGGCATACCTCAACTTTTTCTCCCTGTTTTCCTTCCTTAAGATTGGTTTCTTGACAGCCATCCTTCCACTGACACAGTTTCTGATGAGGCTTCAGGGAAACGTAGATGGATAATCTGAGGGGCCAGATGTCAAAATGACAGATAGGATTCAGAAGTTGAGCAGTCTAGCTAGAGTCATGCGTATTGAATACCCACCGTCAACCCCAATGAAAAAAAGTCCCTGAAACATAAGATTCAATCTATATGTATTTTTATAGGCTGTGGGGTTTTTTTTCTTTTGTTTTCTTTTAGGGTTTTTTGAGACAGCGTTGGGAAGAGAAACCATGACTGGTGTTTTGGGTTTTCCCGTATTTAACTGAGCTATAAGCCCTGTCCACATAAAGCAATGAGCTAATCTGTTACTGATGGGCTTTCTTGGTTTTGGTTACATAAGTAACCCACTCAAGTATTGAACACCTTATTATAATTGGTAGTTTCTTCGATTGCTCAACTCAAAGTTGACGTGACTTTAATTTAGGATGCACACTCAGTTGCCTGTTTATTTTGGGTAATTTCCAAAGTAAAAAAATACAAACTTTGGTCATAGCGTGTTTCATAATGGAGGATTATTTGTCTTCTCGAACCACAATCACAAGTTGTCAAACTTGAGTGGGCGATTTCACAGTCTGCCCCTCTTTGTAGTACCAAATCACAACAACAGTTGCTTCAAGGCGCTTTACACTGTAAGGTAAAGACTCTACAACATTCAAATCCATTTGTTTGCATCTGAAATGCAACAGTGATGACGTTTGTCTTGAAGCCTCAGAGCAAAAGACTTCTCGATCCAACCCTAACCCACCATAACTAGTCAACTCAAGACCAAATCCATGTCAAGGAAAGTCATTTAGGCCAGTGGGCCACAGACCGGTACCGGTCCGTGAGTCGTTTGGTAACGGGCCGCGAGAGTTGAGGCGCCGATGTGAAATTGATGGTTTTCAGGGTTTTTAGCGTTATTTTTTTTCCCTGGGTCTTTTCCCGTGTGTTATGAGAATAAATCTTTTTTTTTTTTTTGGTACCATTACTGGTTTTATTTTGTTGCATTTCTCTGCGACACCTTAAAGGCCGGTCTGTAAAAATATTGTCAGACATAAACCGGTCCATGGCGAAAAAAATGTTGGGGACTGCTGTTTTAGGAGCATTGTTCAAAAAGAAACAACTAAAAAGTTTGCCTCCCGTTTCCATTTTATTTTAGTGTATGGAAATAAATTGTGAGCTTCAAACTCCCATATTTCTGTTTTGTTTCATGAGTAGTTATTTCAGAAACTAATAACTGAATTTGAAATGTTACTAGTTGACCTTCAATTTGTTGCTAATGATACATTTTTCGTCATGTTCTTCAATGTAAAGAGAAAAATCTGGAGAGGAACAAGTCAGAACTTTTTTTGTTGCTCCTAGAGAAACTTGTGGCATGCCACCTGCCTTCCAGTGTTTGAACACTGAATCGGGAATAGTTCATCGTTGCCATGACAATAGGTAAATCTCATGCAATTCACCTGAGATGGAGGTGGCAGCAAGCAGAGCAGATAAGGCGGGAACTATCGCCTTTGCCATTTTTCTTTCTCTCCTCCATCGTCATCTGCCGATGCAGTCATTATAGCCTTGTAGCATAAATGTATTCAGGGAATAGAGGCCCACAGTGGGGCAGTGCTGGGATTTCACTGAAGCCACAGTGGGAGAGGAAGACAATTTTTCCCTTTTCACTCCTAGAATTCATCAGTCTGTTCCTCGGTTTACATGAACATACAACACAAAGACATTTTCATGATTTAGTATTGTTGCTGTTTCTCGCCGGCTCTTTTAATCTAACCATGAATACATTCATTCTCTGCTAAATGCAGAAATCCATGCCTTTATCACAACAAATCTATTTTATATTCCCACACTTCCTCAGTCCAAAGCCCCAGGTCATGTTGACTGAGATGAAAATTTGTTTGCAGCAAGTGTAACAGTGCCCTGATGAACTCTGCTGAAATGTGTTCTGAAGACGATATTAATACTTGTGAGATGGAAAGAAAGCCCCTCCACTCCATCAGTTATTTAGATTTAGGCCTCCCCTGCTGTTTTTCTCTGCATGGCTAACCCAGGCATCAGCAAAAAGGCACATTTTATCAGTAGCAGGGCTTTGCCAGGAAATCATTCACCTGTATAATTACAAATCGACAAAAGACAATTTGTACAGTATCTGATTGCAGGTAAAAGACGCGTATGAATCAATATGCCTTATCCATATTTTCTTGTTGAATTAAGGTCTTAGGAGTGTTCTTTGTCCTCCTCGCTCAGACACCCATATGCTCCTATCTCTTCACTCGCACCTTTTTTCCACTCTGTGTTTGGGTAGATTGTTTGTCCTGTTTCCAGTTTATTCAGCTTGTTCCTCTGATTCCAACTCTGTTCATCACCCTGTATTTCATTCCCAGCCAATCAGAATCTTAGTCACAGATTTTGAGATTGCGGTTTTGCTACCTGTGCTGGTGAATCAATAATGGGGAGTTTTCTTTTCTTTTCCTATTGTACAAATTGCGGTACTGTCAGGGTCAATTACATAAACGTACTTGGGGTAAGGAGCTTTCAGCCCTAAGCTGCCATGTTGGTGATTCGAGAAAATTCATGTTCATTGAACATAAAAACATAATTTTATCATCAACCAAGTTCAACAAAGTAGTGATCGCATGGGCGTCCGAGGTAGCCATCACTCTAAATATGGATGTCTACTCTCAGGCAGATGTTGTAGAGCTCCTGAAAGTATAGGAAAGAAAAAATAAGTGATTGATTGAAATATTTGAATGTTAAGACATCCTTCTTGTTGATCTTATCGTCTTTATTGACGAAGAACACTGTTTCGCTATTTTATCTTCTCTTACAGGATAGCTTGTTTACAGTAACGGTCTCAATAGCTGCACCATACATTTGCATGTAGGAGATTTAGCCAACATGACATCAACCTTTAGTTTGAAGCCTTGAGTTTATTATGGTGATCATCAATATTGTGCTTATTGGAGCCAAAAGAGAACATACTTGGACAGAAGAGTGAAAGTTTGCACAATTCAGAAACAGAAGCTTGTTAATTGATGCTAAGTAACATCTTTACTGTGATCATCCACAAACTCCTCCTACAGGAAAAATGGGCACACAGGTACGTCTTAGGGCTCTTGAAGGTTTTTATCTATAGCTGCTGCTTTGATTTCATCATGTTGCTTCTACATGCCTAGCTACCACCTAGCAACAGGCTAAAATTACACCTATTTAATATGCAGTATAAACAACAAATATCAACCACCCTCTTTTACCCAACAGCATGAACATACCAGCCAGTACTGTAGCATATACTAGTGATGATAAAAAACTATTTGTTCATTATACAATTAATAGTATTATTAATCAACACCATGTCATATTTTATCTGATAATTGCATTAATAATGTGCAGACACAGGCTAGATCAGTGACACTAATTAGCTGAGGATTAACAGTCTTAACAAAAGCGAAACGGGTAACATCAAATTGTACAGTTTTTGCTGTAAACACACCTGGCTTTAAATATTTAAAGAAAACGTCATTCTGGGAGAACCAACTTGCTTTTGAAGCAGACCTTAAAGTCATGACTTGAACTATTTTTGTCACTTCCGTGTTGACTTGATTTTTCAAATTGTATCAACAATAAAAGTCACGCAATAGAGGGTTAAAGGTCATTAAAGGCTTAATTTTGTAATAATTTCTTTTTAGTGGATTATTTGGTCTAAAATAGACAACACCTATTAGATGTCTTATTTTAAATCAAACCTGTGTGACTTGATCGAAACATGGCCGGCATTTTGATGCAGGTCTCAAAATGTTGTTTTGAGTGACCTTGTGTGTGTGTGTTTAATTCCACCGGGTATAAGAGAATATTGCTCCTACTGAGCTCTGGCACTCACGCACAAAGTGAGATTATGTGTTTATGTTGTACTTGGCGTAGAGGCATTTTCTTGTTCTGGGAGAACATAATGGCTTTTTAAAACAACAAACGTGATGCAAATTTCTCTGCAAAGACACCAAAATTGCAGTTTGATCTTTTATTAGAGAAGAAAACCGTGTCTTCTGAGCCTGCAGCTACACCCCATTTATAATAATAACTTCTCATTACTGTATGCAAGACTTCTTAAAACACAGAAAGAGAACTAGGATACTTTAAGTAAACAGATTAGAAGGAATAAACCAATATTGCCTATGTAGAGTATATTTCCCCCCCAAGGTGTTTAAAGCATATACAATTAGATTTTAAACTTTGCTTGAAAATATCTGCTTTGTGTGGGTGTCAGGTGATTGATACTGTAATATACACAGCAAATATAGCGAGTGCTTCTGTTTAACAGCATTACTCGTGCATATGATGAGATGACTGTTTCTACTGGACGCCGAATGTTTTGTGGTCGGTCAGCTGTGCTCTCACGTCTGCGCACACCTAGTGTCCAGAATGGGAAAAGTCAAAGTGTGCTTAGTTATTTTTGTACATACAATACAGAGGGAGAGTGCCATTACACAACACTGACATGAAAACACAAACCTGGCTCAAAGCATTACAGACAAATCATTTTTAGTTTTTGGTTTGCTGTGAAGAATCGGCTGTTTCTGCTGAAGACTTTCTCATGTTGAATGAGAATATGAAAAGCAGGAAAAGCAGGAAATCAGCGTTCACACAGAAGTGGCACAAATACTGAAGAAACTTCACTAACAAGTTTCCTTTAAAACTCCCCTCTTGGCTGATTAGTTTTGCTTTATTTATCTGATCTGATTTTCTAATCCGTGGACTGTAGTCAAGTGTTGCAGCCAGATATTATCCTCAACACAAAAGTGTGCAAACACTCTGGGTAATTAATTTCGTTCTTATGTTCTCACTTGTTTGAGTTCGCACTTTTATGAAGTCAAACGCCGTTGAGCTAATTTACTGACAGAAACTGCAGCTGCTGCTAATCACTCATTTATCCCGAGGAATCAGAGCAACTAGGTAAAGCAACAGCAGCAGTTTTTTTTCTTACTGCTGTCTTATGCAAGCTGACTGCAAGTTCAATAACGTGGGCATATACGCTCCAAATTTATGTATTTACATGCACATGTTGAGCAGAATTTGACCCTAATCTCAGTGAAGACTAGTATCTTAACTCATTTAAATTCTTCCTCTCATCTGATTATGAATCTTATCTAACCAAAGCTGATTATCATGGCTACACAGTAAAAATACAGCACAACACATACTGTATGAAGCTGCAGACAAAAAATACTGTCAAGGAAAACCACCTACAGTTTAGTCTGCCATCAATCTGTCTCTTGACCTTGGCCAAATGCGCAACCTCCAGGGCTGTAAAACAAAGCCACCGTGGACGTGCAGTAAACTGTAGTTTCTCTAATGGTTTCTTGCGGCTTGCTTCAGGGGAGAATCAGTCACCGTAGACTCCTCTGTTAATACACCCAACTTTATAAGAAATAAACATGTTTACAACATGGTACAAAAAATGGTTTTAGTCTCTACAGCTAATTTTCTTGATCATGACAACTCTACAGAATTTTTTGTCTCAATCATGCTTCGATTTAAGCATGATCAAGGGAGTGGCCTGTTAGACTGATAACTGAGGGCTGACACAGGCGCCTTTAGCCACTACTGAGCAGCAAGGCGTCAGCCTGTAATTGGATTCACTGAATCTGTGTCGTGTTGACATTTTTAAAAGGGTTTCGAGTAATTATGATTAACTGTTCTGATAGACCTTCCATGGTGACAGTGCTGTTTTCTCAGCAAGTGAAATTGTTCTGGAAAATGTCCCGTGGAAAAGAGTGTTTTCATGGGAAAGTACACCCCGTGATTCAATAGCTTGTAACAGCAACAACAACTTGAAGTAACCATTTTCTGTACGGCTTTGTAATGTTGCTATGATTCTATAAGGTTGGAAGGCATTTTTTTACACAGCTCTCTGAAGATCCTGCCAGAGCATTTGAGTCACATCGAAGTCTAGACTTTGACTGGGTCATCGAAACACATCGATTCTTTGCTTTTTCAGCCATTCAGTTGTAGATTTGCTGTGTTTGGGATCATTGTCCTGTTCTATGAGCCAGACTTTATCTGTCAGACAGATGGCCTAACATTTGACTCTAAACTACTTTGGTGTACAGAGAAGTTCATGGTTGACTCAATAAATGGAAGGTGCCCAGGTCCTGTGGCTGCAAAACAAGCCCAAAACATCCGCCGTGATGCAGCTTAAGCGTGAGTTCGATGAGGAAGATCTGTAATGACTCATCTGCTTGCTTTCCTGGGTGTTCAGCTGCTTTTCTCTTTGTCTACCACTTTCCCACACTGTCAATCTCAATACTAACATCATTACTCTACTCCAATCATCTTGTCGCCCACCTTCTTTGAGCCAGACACCTCAGCTAGAGCTCCATTCAAGCCTCAGTCTTCATCGTCACCACCTCCAGCCTCCGGGGGGTCCTGTACTAAATCCCATCACCACTGGGATTGTGTTCTGCCGTGATGGGTCATCAGAGTCTAATCGCCAAATATGTTAATTTCTCAATAAATATGTTCAGTTTTTCCAAGTAAACTCTCCTTATTGAACTAACAGTTGGTATGAGGGTTTTGTGCGGAACTGCTGTGTTTGGTTCTCACCAATCATGATGCTGGGCTTTACAGCCAAACATCACCACTTCTGTCTCATCTGTCCAACGGACATTGTTCCAGAAGTCTTAGAAAAATGCAACTGAAGCCTGCAAAGTTTCTGATGCAACTTTGCAAGCTTAAGCTCTGGTGCAATGTTTATCTTCTACTGGCAACCCTTCCAAACAAGCCGTACTTATTCAGTCATTTTCTAATTGTGCTGTCACCAACTTTAATATTTAACATCCTAAATGAGGCCTGTAGAGTCTGAGATGTAACTCTTGGGTTTTTTTTTTCTCAGAACCTGACAACCTAAACTTGGGTGGACATGCTGTGACATCAGCTTCTGGGAAGATTGGCAGAGTTCTACTTATGAATGATCTTTCACAATGTCGAATTATGGACTTCATATTGTTTAGAAATGGCCGTATAACCCTTCCTAGATTGACGGACAGCGTAAGTTGCTTCTCCTCGATCACCGTGTTAACCTATAAGTGAAAGCTTTTTCATGTGACTGTATGTACTTGTCTGTAGACATGAATAATTTTAATTTGATTTTTTTTTTTTGGTTTATTTATAAGATTAAGTTCGACGTTACATAAAATCACACCAGACAAAGGACATAAGATTCAAAAACAATAACATTCAAGCACAGAAAAAAAAGAAGAAAACCAGAAGCAAAAAACAAACAAACAAAAAAAAACAAACAGGAAAGAAAAGAAAAAATGCACCAGTTAGCCAGTACAAATCAAAAGTTGAAAAGAAATACCAGTGTCCAAAGAAGATGATCTTCTGCGTGAGGTTAGACAGGACAACAGAGTCCAGAAGATGTGAGGAACAAGTCCAGGAAGGACTCAGGGTCTGGCAGAAGTGCAGTTTCACACAAACACAAAGTGCGGTCAAATGGATTAAAGCTTATGAATCCCCGTTAATATGATTAAGAAAAGGGCCCCAGATTTCGACAAACTTAAAATGAGTGTCAGCCAGACGATAACCAACATCTTCAATATACAAACATGCAATCATCTCACATAGCCAAACTCTAAACAATGGAGGAGATGGTGATTTCCAGGCTCTAAGAATAAGTCTTTTAGCTACAATCATGCCAAACATTAAGGCTTTCTGAAGAGGACGTCTGAGTGCCAGTGAGGTTAGGGAGCAGCCTAGCACTGCAAGTACACCATCCGGTTTTAATCTTAGGTCATAAATCCTGTTCTATATATTAAATATCTCTGCCCAGGAACTCCTGAGTGCAGGGCAAGACCAGAAAAAGGTGACCAAGGGTTCCTTCCATTGCTTTGTATCTGTCACAGAAAGACAAAATAGACGGAAAAATGCTGCCTGGCTTTGTTTTAGAGAAATGCAAACGACGAAGGACCTTGAACTGTAGAAGTTGTAGTCTGGCATTAACAGAGCGTTCTTTAATCTTCTTCAACCCATTGGCCCACAAAGCATCCGATATGTTTACTTC
>NW_005187451.1:339691-372067 GCF_000239375.1 Pundamilia nyererei
TTTTTTAAAAGGTTCCTTCATGTAATGATCTGCTAGAGGGTGTGGGGGGGCCACAGCCCCGTCCTCCAGGGCATGAAGCAGGTATGGAGGAGATCAAAACTCCAGACATCCAGAGGCCCCCAGAAATAGTCTCTGCCTACAGCAGCGGCCCCCAACCCCCGGGCCACGAACTGGTACTGGTCCGTGAGTCGTTTGGTACCGGCTGCAAGAATTGAGGCTTGGGTGTGAAATTTATGGTTTTCAGGGGTTTTTTTTCATCGTTTTTTGTTTGTTTTTTTAATCGTTTTTATCATTAACTTGGTTTCTCTGGGTCTTTTCCTGTGTTTTCTGAATAAATCTTCTTCTTTTTTTTTTTGTGTGTGTGCCGGTACTGGTTTTATTTTGTTGTATTTATCCACGACACCTTGAAGGCAGGTCCGTGAAAATATTGTCGGACATAAACTCGTCTGTGGCGCAAAAAGAAGGCTGGGGACCGCTGGCCTACAGCACTAGAATAAACTGTCCAATTTGTCTTTGTTTTGTTTATTCTTTTGATTTTTTTGGGGGGTGGGGCTTGTAAAGCTTGTATGGGGCAGGAGACAGGCAAGCAGCAAATGTCTCAGGGACGGTTCGTACCTCAGCATCTGCATGAACTTTTCAGCATATGGACTGCTTGCTCAACCTACTGAGGCAAACCGGCACTACAACATAGATGTACAGTTAATTTAGTAAAATAGAGACCAGAGCTGTCAGTGGTTCTCTACAATCAGCTGCAGTTACTGAGAGCATGTTGTGACTTGAGTTTGTGTTAGAACTAAGATTGTAAGCTATTTATTTGTCCATAACTATTGTTGCAATTCATTACTGCCTTCTTACTGCTCTTTTTAAACTGTATTGCTTATTGCACTGTTTATTGTCATTTTGTATGGTGTTACCCAACCTGAAACAAAATACTGTTTCTCACCAGCCTCTAAATACAAACGGGGATCTTGACTGGGCTCATTTTTCCTCCCCAGAACTTGTATTTACTCACATTAGACGGTAGGATATAACAGCGATGGAAAAAACAATGTTTAATTAAGTGAATACTTAAGCTTAATGACTCTGAAATGAGCTTTGTGGTCAGTGGCATGTTCCAGCCTCAATTGTTCAGCTGTCGCTGGGTTTGGACAGAGCCAGGCTTTTCTTTATGCTGACAGCCTCCTGACTGCAGCTCCATACTTACACATATTTTAAAGTTATTACACCATCTTCTAGTGTAACAAGCGTGACCATAGTGATTGTGTATTGGATTCTTCTTGCTGTCAAAACACTTGTGACTTACACTGTACTCCTAAATGCAACTCTACTCATATTATGGGCTTTATACCATCTTAATGTGATTGTGGTATCAGTTATTAGTTCTTTAAAGAGTTACTGTAAAGAATCCAGCTAAACGTTAGAGTAGTGTGATTTGGTTTGGATCATGTGTGCCTGATGTTCTCTGTTGTCTTGCAAGTTTTATTTATTTATTTATTTTAACTGTGGACTAAACAGAGTTCACCAAACGATGAAGGTGAGCTGCATTTCTAGTCTTAGTTTTAGAAATTCAATAACAATGTCATATTTCAGGAAAACCACTGTGAACAGTTTGCTGTGACAGAACATACTGTACAGTAATTGCAATGCAAACGGTTACCAGCTGTGAGTAAGAAAATATGCTTGCTCTTTAAATAAATGTGAAATGTAAGTAACTACAGGATCACTGCAGTTTGAGCCTCCTCCATGCACAGTCAGAGACACTATTCATCTTTTTTTGCTCCCCCTCACATTAGTGGTTATGCTACAAAGATGCAATTTACACTGTGTGTAGGTTAATGTGTGTAGTTTCACAAATATACAAGTATATCTATAAGCATGGATCCTGCTAATGTACTGCCAGCACACCTGGCACGAGTCGACCACCCACCAGGCCTGACGAGCGCATTTTTTGTTAATAAACAAAAGCTGAAACTGTTAAGTTAGCTAATGTATTTGTAGCATACAGTTATAGTGTTCATTCGTGTCCAGTTGTTATAGATTATAACAGGCTACATTGTTTTTCATATGTGGAAGACTAATGTTTTCTCTCTGATGTAGGCAGGACCACAGTAAGAAACTCACTGGCAGAAGTGGGAAGTAACAAAATACAAATACTTTGTTACTGTAATTAAATAGAATTTTTAGATATCTGTATTTTACTTATTTTTTCTGACAGCTTTTTACTTTTACTGCCTATATTTTAACCAAATATCTCAACTTTCTGCTCCTTTCATTTTCAAGTAGGCTTGTTACTTTATGTTTAACACATTTGGTGGGAGTTATTTAACATCAAACCTCAGTAAAGGGAACAATAGCAAAGATGATCCTATTTGTGTATCCATCACTAATGCACATGACGAGACGACATGGGGGGGAAAAAAATAATAATTTATGCTTCATTTTATAGCGGTACACTCAGGGGTTAAAGTGGTTGCGCTGCTTCAGACTCTAGCTACCGCTGCAGAAGACAAGCACGCATAGAGCAAGTCATTTTTATTGAATGGTAAGTAATTTCAAATTCGGCTTTGAGTCAGCTCAACAAACAGAAACTTTCTGTACAGAAACAGTTTATCTGTTGCTTGTCTGCTTTAGCTAGCAGACCTTTAGCTAGTGTCTGCTAGCTAAAGGTCCAGCTGTTGGATTTCCAGGAGTCTACAGGTGGGAAATCAGTCATAATAGCTTGTGTGCTGGCATCACTTGTGTAAGTTCACAAAGAGCATAAGTCAGCTGATCACAGCCTGCACACAAAATCTGCTTGTGCTCATAATAGAAATTTTGTAACTTGTGATCCTTTTGATGTTGCGCTACTACAACCAATCTTAGATGTGGTTGCAAAGTCAGACATATACAATTAGTCAACATAAAAAATGTTGTTGTTGTTTTAGAATTCTCTTTATTTTTTCTGGTCTTCGATATAACAGATTTGCAAGCTATATGAATTCACTAGAATTAAAAATGGAATTAGAAGTTTAAGCTTGTGTCGCTTTATATTATTAAGTATACTTCACATCTTGTACTTTCTCTCTTTTACTTGAGTCAAGAAGTTGAAACAGTACTTTATCTTTTATCAGAGTATTTAATAACTAACAATTTTTTATTTTGAAGTGTCTGTAGTTCTGATTTTTTTTTTTTTTCCTTTTGCCGTGTTTACTCTCCAGTCTATGGCCAACACAGCTGCCGTTCGGCATCTTTGCCTCACAACTGGCGCTGTAGCAGTTTGATACCAGTAGATTAATGGAAGCATTGAGGGTTAGCAACTGTTCTGGAATAAAACTCTGCATGAGAGAAATGGAGATTAAAGGAAAAAGCGATATACAGATATTGGGCAACTATGTGCCAGAACAGCATCAGTCAAGCCCTGGTATTGATCCTCCATATCTCTCAAACTATACTGGATGGATGAACACCATTCTTCCAAAAAGTGTTTATTCCTTTAGTGGTTTGATGATTACAGAATAACACTGTGTAGTAGTGCTTCCACACAGGATATGGCATCCACTGTGTTGTGCTCAGAAACATTACTTTTAGTGGTTTGTGCGGAGCAGTGGAAGTCATTGCTTGACACAGTGCACAGCTTGGGCGCTCCTGAGGACACTTTAGTCAAAGCTCAACAATATGATGAATGTACAGCCAGTTGACTGGAAGCACCCAGGTGGCAACAGGTACACAAGCAAAATTAAGCAAAAGTTGATATAAGGTGTCTGAAAGGATGACATTGTTCATTTGTCTGAAAACCACAGGTGCAAAATCCTGTATTGGACACAGGTTTCCAATCAAACAGACATGTCAGGTGTGTTTTTTATTTTTTAAACGAGTTAAGGAGCTTGTTGTACACCTGCAGTTGCTCTACCTGTTTTCCTCCTTCGGAAACTGGAAAATGGGTGTTGGAGACATTGATATCCCACTGGAACTTTTTTAAAAGTCCACCTATTTTTGCTCCATCCTCAGTGGTACTGCTGAATGGTGCAGTGAAGCCAACAGTTGTTTTGCTTGTGAAAGCACCATAATGTGTCAAATCTCCAATAGGTATCATTTCCTCACGTACGAATCCATCACTGATCACTTTTCAACCATGCACGATTACCTTGTAATCCTTAAAGAGACATTTTCTATCAGAGGACAAATGTGATCAGTCCAAGCGCCTGTGTATTGATTTGCAGTAACCCTTCCCTTAAAGAGGACTCAAACCAATGCAGCAAAATGCAAAGCAGAGCCAGGGCTCCCCTGACTACAAGGGTCAAGGAATTCTGTTTTTCTCTTTATTTGTTGTCTGCATGCTGATTAAACTTGATTTTTAATTCGAGGTGGGGTTTGCCAATCGAAGGAGCTGCAGCTCGGCGTGTTCTCCTGTCACCACTCTGCATCTCGATCTGCAGGGATGAATGTGACTCAGGATGACAGGTAGCCAAATGCCTTTTCACCTGCAGCTCGGCTTAGACAAATGGGAACAGGGCACGGCAATTACGGCAAAGTTCACCTTCAGGTTGTGCTCTTTGATAGAGCTGTCGCACACTTCATGCTTGGCCTCTTTTTATCATAGTCACACTGTTTCCACCTTTATAACTAATGACTCTTTTAGCAGAATATTTGGCTTTTTTTGTGGTAGATTTAGTTTTTTGTGCTATTTCATGACCCTCATGATGTTTCTGTTGCGTACATCTGTTATGGGGGGACAGACTCTTTATCCCTCTCTGCTTACAGGGAATATTAGTGGGAAAATTTCCTAGACAGTGGAAGGAAAATACAGCTAATAAATTCTGCATGTAATGATTAAATTTAAATACAGAGGTCAAGAGCCCTCATTATTTGCACTAAAATATTCAGATACTGTTAATATTTCATTGAACCAAAAATGCAGCTGTGAATTCATTTCAAAAGAAAAATGTTTGCGCAGATTAAAGTGCTTCTGGGGCCAAAGAGTGTAAGTGTGAAGCTAAATTTTTCATTTGTCCGTGCAGAGCTTTGTTGCACCACAGGTTGCTCCCAAATCCCAAAGTATTCGTTTGACTCGCTGAATCATTGGGAAACTGAGTTTGCCACTTTACCACTCACACTTACACTGAGGGATGTTCTAATATTTTGTCTCATTTTCTTAGATGCAAGTTTTAAAAAAAAAACCCATCTCATTTGTTTGCTATGGTAACTCTTTATAAGAACTACTGTTAATATGTAATTAAAAAAAAATCTTCTTATAGCAAATTTGCACATCACTAAGAGGCCAGTGGTTTTGGTTAAACATAAGTATTTGAACATTTGGGGATCATTAACAAATAAGTAAGTAAAATTTATTTATATAGCACATTTCACAGATAAAAATCACAAAGTGCTTTACAATAGATCAGACATACAAGTTAAAATACATCATATGTGCAGTGGTTATCGGGACATCAGTATCAGGCACTATAGATACGCAAAACATAAGGGTAGGGAACGGTTTTAGGAACTTCTGCACTACTGCATGGATCGCATGTATGTAGTATTGTTGAGAATTTGTTAATATTGTATGTTTTGTTTCGTTTTTTTTAACTGATGATCGTTTACACCGTATTTGTGTTGCAAATGTACACAAGTGCATTTTTAAAATGTTACTTTTTATATAATTAGTGTTTATGGTGAATTTACAGAAAAAGTCACAAAACTAATTATTGGATAGTGTAAAAAAAACAAACAAAAAGAAAAACTTAAAAAAAGTCAAACAAACCAGAAAGCAACATTTTAATTTAAGCTCCTACAGTTAACATTTAATAGCTATGAAAAACACGAAAACACGTAATAAACATGTAATGTGAAGGATTTTAAATGCACTGTAATCTGTACACACATATATATTTACACTGCTTGTTACAAACTATAACCTCTATGATTAGGATACATTACCATTACTCAACCAGAAGAGGAAAGTCCGAGCTTATCTCCTTGTGCACCTCTGAACTGCTTTCAATGTGATGCTATTTATAGAAAATTTTTGAAAGTCTTCCTCTTCAGTTCTGACTGAGCAGTTTTTAACAGCTTTCACACCGGCCACAGTTTCCAAGTCTTAAGCACTGCATCAAATCAGAAGACCGCTAATATGCTTAAAGTTATTTTTCCAACAATCACAGGGTTGTTTATCTTTAATTTGTCACCAGGTTTAGACTAAATGTTTTATGGTCTTGCTGTGTCTCTAGAAGAGCTCTGTCCACTTTCTACCACAGACCAGATGATGTGACTGGCTTACAGTCAGTCTCTAATGGACTAATATATCAGTCTGAAGCTGTTAATTACAATATAATTACCTCTCAATACAGCAAATCACTCTTGCTCATCAGTCACACAGGAGGCAGATGAAGTCCACGTGCCTCTCACAGCACAGCAGATTGGCTTCCCCATCAGCACACCGGGGAGATTCTAGAAATAAAATCCAATTCCGCTTTGCTTCTGTTCGCCTCTTGCATACATTGGTAAGACAAGTCACGCATGGGTAGCAGTGGGGCAAGTCTCTTCTCCAGCCTGATTAGTTCTGCTCCAGAAATGTGGAGAGTGACGAGCTAATCGCTAGGCATGGCGGTGGCGAACGGGAGGCCTCTGAGGGGCTTGGTGGGAGCGGGAGGGGGATGCAGATCGATGATCAGCGGGCCCGGCAACAGCAGGCGATGCCCGGCTTCATCTGGTACAAAAACAACATGAAAGCATGCGCTGTGAGAAGGATGAGCAACTGTTTTGGACATCCCAGCCCTGCGTATATTCAGCGTCATAATCATGATGAACTTTTTCTTTCATTAACACAAAAAAAGGTCAAAACTGCACCACCAGCCAGTGCCCAATTTTTTTCCGCCACATAGTCCCCACATACTGAGAAAATGTTCCAAGATGGCAGCGCATGTGGAAAATAGCAACATCTGTGTTAAGTCAACCGTGCCCCCTGGGGTGCTCTGCCACCAGGAAACACTTTCACACCTCAAGCATTTGCATTTTACACCTTAATGGTTTGGCTGCACTTGAACTTGAACTTCAAGCTGTGAAACTCATTTGCTTATTGGGTCATTTGCGTCCTGTATTTCTTACTGCCGGTGATTAAGGGTGGGAGAAGGTTTAAATTCTACTATTATTGCTTATTATGTTTTCCTTAATGAATAAAATATGGTTTGCAGTCCTGAGCACACATTAAGGGTTCGATGAGGATTGTGACTTATATTGTGAACTATATTTTAACAAAAAGCTTCACTGTTGACATCTGAATGCACATTTTCATTTGGAAATGGTTCCAGTCATGATTCCTGCTTCTGTCTCGACTCTATCCCTGCCTGCAGGCTCATTCTCACGTCTCCCTGTGCTGCTGCTGTCTGTGGAACTTTCTGGTTCTTGCGGTTGCCCTCCTGACAGCAGATGCCTTTACACCTTTTCTCCAAACACCCACACCAATCACATGCTCACCTGTTCCTCATTCTCTCTGCTCAGTAATTTGATTACTTACTTCCACCTGCTCCCAGTCAGTTTAACACGAACCTTATCCCATTACCCGTTAACATAATCGTGTTTGTGGCCTGTCTACCAGCTGTGCTTATTTGAACCTGTTGACTGGACTGTCTGTAATCGCTTGGTCACAGTAGAGGAAAAATAGGACGCCGACCTCCTTAAAGCTAGGAAAAAAAATTGCATTGAAGTTCTTTCTTTTTTCCTTTTTATTTATTTTATTTATTTATTTTATTTTATTTTATTTTTTTTATACTTTGAGCCAGTTGCAGTTGCAGCAACCTGTCTTTTCAAACCCAAAGTGATTGAAAGCACCTGGTGGGTGAAACTGTCTCCAAACAGCACCAATGCTGGTATCGGATCAATACTAGCACAATAGCATCCATACTTTGTTTCTATCTGCCTAGTTCAGTATTTATCCCACTGGAATTGTTTTAAATAAGTCATTTTTTTATGGTAGTAAAAAAATATACATCAAAGACTCACTATTAAAAATTATATGAATTATTAATGTTAATCATATTAAACATATTAAAATTGTACATATTAATAGCCTATAAACAACAGAAGCTTACCAAAAGTATACTTTCAAAATGAATGAAATTAAATTATTTATTATTGAGGAAATTACAGTAATTAACTGTCATTAAAATGACAATGATTCATCATGACGCACTGCTCTCCCCCACATAAGTAACATAGAAAGTGGTGAGTTAGGCTGCATTTTTAGCCACATGCTAAACAAGAATCGTTTCAGAAACTAAAAGATGATATATATGAATACAACATTATTTATTATAACGATGCATATCTTAGTCATGCATCAGAAGAACGAAAAAACTTTGCATTGCAAATTTGCATTAACTGGTCCAAGAACATTAAAAGTCCACCAATTCACATTTAGCAGCTGTGAGTGTGGAACAAAGTAGCCAAGAGACGACACCATGGGACGCCATAGGACATACATGCTCTTGGAATTCTTTCCTTGAAATTGAATGTCCTCTGACTTCGATTGTACTGACAGCTAAAAGTAGATTATTGTGATCCTGGAAGACTCTTAAAAAACTGAACTTCTGTCAGGCCACTTCTGAAGCATGTTACAGTGATTGCACAGAGAGGGAGCAGAAGACAGCCACAGTGTGTCAAAACCTATTAGATTTGCGCTTGCCCTGAATGTAGGAGACGGCGTTTACTGGAGCCACAAATCAGTTAAACGTAAGGCTCTTTTTTTCCCGCACAGTTTTCTTCAACTGGATGTTGCAACTATAGGAGACGACTCCTGCTGGCCATTAGAGAAAATGCAGCTTATGGGCAAGACTGCTTCACTGCCAAAATATGTTCTTAGTTTTGAACCCCTAAAATGGTCCTGGTGTGGCTCCTTAACTGAAAAGAAATATCGTTAAAGACACAGTGGCAATGGCACTGACACCTTAAAGGTATTTCAAGTTATATATTGAGCGATAAAACAACTTAAATATTTTTTGAGACACCATAGGTCAGCTAGTTCTGTTTTACATCCTTGGAGATTCTTAGATTTACAAGCGTGTGGTTGCAGTGTGCCTATAAATATTGCAGCCATGCCGTTAACCTTCGGGGTTTTTTAAATATGCACAGAGCACCTTCACCTCAAAGAGGGCAAAAATGTCACCTGATAACAGGTACAGATACTGTCTTGAAATAACTCCATTCTGCTTCATTATCTACCTATTTTTTTTCTATTTAATTTGTTCCAGTGGAAACCTTTGAAATCAAAGTGGGTTTTACCTTCCTCGCCCTCATAATTAGTTGTTTTGTAGCAGGAAATACTGAGACATGTTAATAAGCTGCTTTGCTTTGTTGCTAGGGTTAGTTTAACTTAGCATAAAGACTTGCAGTAATTATCCTGAAGCACCTTTAGAGCTCACTAAAAAAACACATCATATCTTGTTTGTTTAATCTATGCAAAAACCAAAACCGCCAAAGAGCAGGTGTGCGTGTCTGTGCGTGTGCATGTGCGTGTTTGATGGGCGGGGGTTGTAACAACTGTTTACTCCTCTCAGACACATAATTCCTGATATAAAGCAGAGACATGCTGCATGTAAGGTGTTGGTTTGTCCTTCGCTGCCCGTCCTGCTTCAGATAAATGTACACGCTCACACTGATTTCTACACTAAACACTTTCTCGTCTCCTGTCAGGACAGATTTAGACAATGTTCCACAACCAAACTCATTTCTTTCTAATCGTCTTTCCTCACCTGTCCTTGTGTTACCTGTCCCCGTCCACCTCCTTCCCCTTTCTCTCTCTCTCTCTCTCTCTCTCTCTCCCTCTCGGCTGAGTGACTCGCTGAGATGGACGTAATGAGACAGGTCCATGCAGGGAGGGAGATGGAGGCAGTGCCATGAAGGAGTGCAGCCGTAAACAAGGTGAAAAATAATCAGGTGACGGTGGACTGCAGCTCTCGAGGGCCCACTGCAGCCACGGGCACGGCAGCCATGCAACAATACATCACTTTCGCCTTAGAAATGACTTTTTTTATATATGTGCACCTTCAGTCAACTCTTGTTAGCTGCGGCACAGTTCAGCTTACGTTATTTTTTTGTTTATTTGCTTTCATGCCCGTCTTGATTTAGCACCGACTCGCCTTGTTACTTGTTTACTCTCGGCCAATTTCATTATTCTTATAAATCTTTTCTTACATTTCAGTCTGTGACCTTTGTGAGTGTGAATTTGAGGTTTGTTGTTGTAGCATGTCATGGTTTTCTTTTCAGACTTTTTTGGTCCTGCTGGAAAAGGAATTTGAATTAAATAGGCTGTTTACATGGATTAAAGTGTACAAACTAAAAGTGTTTAAACATTCAAGGTGGATTATTTTTTTTCACTCACATTTGCATGGAAAAATAGTTAATCAAAACATGCCTAAAGCTTGCCTAGATTATAAGCCTTTATATTTAATCCTACCACACAAAGTGATTTGCAAGCAAAGCCATTTACAATAAAACAGGGATAACGCATAATTCTTAGGTCAAAATAAACTGTTTGTGGTGACCATCCTTGATTATTATGACATACTGGGAAAAAAACAGAAAGCCCTGAAACTCCTTTGGCACTCCTTCTTCCCAAATACACACAGACACACACACACACACACATACACACACCCAGAGAAGCTAAAGTATTGATGGCAAACTTCAAACTGATAACAGATGCTGGTCCTCATGCTTGGCAAGCTTGCAGAGACTGTATATAAAGGATGAACAAAACCACTTTGATGTTTTAGGTCAAACTTTTAGGTTAAATGACAGTAACTCTTGAACCACTGGCGCAATTGAAAAATTTCAACAGTTCCTGAAAGAATCAACTCTGTGCTTTTTCAGTGATATTAGGATCATTACGGTAATCAAAGGCAGGGTGCCACATCACAATCTGTCAATAACGGAGCAAACAGCAACCCAAAACAAACAAACAAACAAAACCCTCACACTAAACAGAACCCAAATACCCGATAAAATGTCTGTTTTCTGCAGAGCTCTATCACATTCACTCGCTCGCGCTCTTTTCCCTCAGCCAACCTGGCTGGGATTACCATAATGACCCTAATAACACTGAAAAACAGGGTCGCTGCTTTCAGGAACCATTGAGATTTTTTTCAATTGAGCAAATGGTTCAGGAGTTACAAATGTTTAAAAAAAAGTCATTGCAAAACACCTGTCTGACCTCAGCAACGCGTTAGACTTTAGATGTTTAATTACAATATATGGACAAAAGGTTAGAGTGTGTATTATCAACAAACGTGGTTAGCAAGTTGAATCCGTAAATTGTACATGTGTAACACGGATAAGCTGAAATGGAAATGATTATACTACTGCTTAGCACTAATGTACAAGTAATTTTACTCACTAAAACTGAAGCACAATCTTCTTGGATGGTCTGTACCAGTAATAATAGGGCCACTATTGCCAATACTAAAGATTCAGTCATTGTTCTTAATGGAAGTTTGAGGTATAGTTCTCATATATTTCACAAAAAGAAAATTCTTTCACAGATTTCAGCGAGCTACATGCTAAACGTGGAGGATAGAAACAAAGTATCGATCTTCTCGCACTACTGTTGTTTCAATACCAATACCAGCGTTTTTAACGATACTATCCATATTTGGATCGATCTGCCCACCTCTAGTCTGCACCTCATAGCAGGCAATGTTTTGATCCAGAAAAATAAACACCACCACTGTCACAATGAAGAAGTTCAGTAGAGATGTGCCTACAAGATAGCAATTAACTACAGCTCAAAAAGCCAAAACACTCCTTTAAACCATAACAAAATCTAAATAGATTTCTAATTATCACTTGGAAAAATAAACTACACAGAGCACGTCAGTGTTTTGTACCAGGCTATAAACATGCTTTTTACTGCTGTTTAGTTGGGCAGTTTAACATGAGAGCCTAAGGAATGGTTCACTTTTGGAGTCAGCCTCAAGTGGTGACTCTAGGAACTGCAGATTTTGGCACTTCCACATTAGCTTCAAACGCATGAGTTTGCTGCTTGGACTCTTATATAGACGAAACAGAATGTGCTCATCTAGTTCCAATGTCCAACCTACGGCCTAAGCACTAAACCTTCTCACACTTCAGTTACATTATCGGTGTGTATAGCAGCAATACTTTAGTGTGTGTGCTCATAACTGCTCAAAATGAAATGAAAAAGAGTGTGTGTGACATATTATGTGAAAATCTTTTTATGCCACTACAGATTCGGGACTTTATAATATTCACTTCATAATTTGACCTTGGGACCATAAGCCCTCTAGAGCTTTGTGGGAAAGCTATGTCCTCGGTCCCAGAGCTTTCAGTCTTCTCATGCTGCAAAGCTGTGGTGGTCTACCTGTGTTGTCTTCATGCAGACGATTTTAACCTGCCCTAATGGCCCCAAAAGACAAATAAGTCTTTTCAAAGACAAAATCCACCGAAATGTTAAACTCAATAAATGTCTCCCATAGGCAGTGTTTCCAGCTGCACTGTGGCACACTGTGGAGGTGGGGAATGGTGTAAAAACAGGCAGAAACCTCTGGAGCATTTGTACTTATATACATTACCACGGTTTTAACTCGAGTTAGCTGGGGATAAAAGGGAAAAATGAGTCAGATTTTCATCAAAAAGTAATGGGAATAAAGCTTAAATGCAAACTTAGGAGGAACCAAATGTCTTTAATGAAAGCAGTCATATGTTGTAGAAACGCCTTGTAGAGGATGGACCCATGCAGTCTGAGCTAAGACAGGCTTTAGAGTTGGACTGCATCACTTTATTGCCTTATTGTCGTCGTCATCATCATCATCTGCAGTGCATCTGCACAGCACTTTACTTCCATATTTTGTAATGTTACAGCCTTTTTCCTAAATGGACTGAATTCTTTTGTCATCTCCATATTCTACACACTACACCGCACAAAAAAGTGAAAAAAGGTTTTCTTGAAAAACTGAATTCTTGTGAATACTTCAGTGTTGTGAGTACTTCAGGAGTCCTCCTTATAAACAAACAAACAATGTGACTTCCTTTTGCAGTCGTAGGTAAAGAAACTGCTCAATTTGTAGTTTGATCACACTTTATCCATAATATATGTTTAAGGAAACCATTACAGCATTTTGCAGCATGAAAGCATTACAATTTCTTTAATACTTTTCAGTACTCCAATAGTTCTGCTAGCAGCCATCAGATCAGCATACCTTTGAATGTTTCCATAACTGATCAACAATAAATTCAAACGATGTAGCTGCATTCATCTCAGCTGAACGGCATCATCTGTCTCTGAAGTTCAATGTTTTATTCATCCTAAACACATTTTTTAGTTTTCTGAGATAGCCACTGTGTGTTGAATAGCAATAATGCTTTATATGTGTAGAGGGTGACATCGCAGCTTCAAGTTTTGAGGATCGTTTTATGCCACAATAAAGCTGTACCTTGGGGCTGAAAGACGAAGCCAGGAGAGAAGTGCTGCAGTTAATTGAATGGCCACTTGAGCAGGTTTCTGCCAGGAAAGTTGTTGACCCTGGTGGGATGGGGCAAATTAATGTTGCACTCAATTATGGTAGCACTGTCAGTCCACTATAACACTAATTGTGGGGCACAGATGGAACAGCACAGCTGTGTTGGCCTGAATTAATGATTTAGCCTAGCCTAATCTGTTGTTATTGGACATAACTGGATGAATATTAGCTGAACAAGTAAAACAGTATTATGTTATGTTTACCTGTATTTCCTTTTGGTGCAGATATTTAACTATTTTAAAAACGGTGAAGTAGCTAAGAGCAATGATAGGCTAATGGCATTAGCTAATATAGGGCTGTGGATGGTTATTTCTATAATGATGTTAGCTTGGTGTTTTATATCATGCTCCAAGTTTATGAATGAATCGTGCTAAATTAGTAGCAACACTAAGCTGCTAAATTAGCTACAACCACGATGGTAAAATCGCAACTTATAAATGGAAGTCTTAATAGGTGATAACCATCTTCAGTATATACTTGCAATTCAGCTATTTGAGCAATATCAGTATTACCTGAAATGAATGATCCTAAACTCACATGGAAAGTATTTCTATTAGTGCTGTCAGCGTTAATCTCGTTAAAATGACGTTGACTCCATAACTGCATTAACGCGGCAAATCTCCGTTAATAGTTAGCATGGATCGCCCCGGCATGGGGCTGCACAGCATCAACGCATTAACGCGGTTAGCTCATTAACACGTTAGCGTTACTTTTGCCGCATTAATGCAGTTATGGCATTAATGTCCTTTTAACGAGATTAACGCTGACAGCAACAATTTCTATTGGTCCAAGAGCTGTAGACATTTGACCATGTGATATTAACTTGACCCTCGTTATGAACCATGAGAATTATAGTGACACTGTAGGTCAAGTGAATAAGGCTGCAGTCACTAATCCACAATCACTTGTCAACCAATGGTCTTCATGAATAAATGTGTATTCCCCGACTGGTTGGCAAGTGGTTTCTGGTTGATGGCAGTTGCTGAAAAATCAATCGCTAAAGCCCCATTCACGCAGGCCTAGAGTGACCTAAATGGTGTCCATCTTTGGCACTTTTCACAGTTTCACAACCACTTAGAGAGTAGCTAGCAAATGTTTCTAGACAAGTTGGTGTGTTTTATGGAAATTATGAGTGACTGCAGCAATCTGCTAATGACCAAAATTGCAAAAGGTGCAACTTTTACTTCAAAGCAAAATGGTATCCATCTCTGGTCTGTGTCAGACCTTCTCAAGTTTGATCTCTGGTTAGCTACTAAGCGTTTGTAGTTAGGTCAGTATTTTCCATGCAGGCAACTGTGGTAATCTGCTGGTGACAAAAGTAGTCAATGGGTCAGAGAAAGACATTTTCCCCTGGCCGCCAGCATATCACATCCAATATGCACTGCGGCATTACATCACGTGAGAAACGAGAAGTCTTTTTGGGACCACAAGCCTGGTGGCTGTTCAACAGGATGCAGGTTAAAGGCTTTTTAAGAATCCTGTTGGCTTTAGGAATTATGATAAACTTTGAAATTGTCGATATAGAGATGCTATAAAAATGTGTTCCACTGGGGTTAGTCTGCCATTATGCAGCTTTGCAAGTTTAGTGCTGCTGATTGATGACTAGGTTTGGTGACTCCCTTCCTAATTCTGAATCTTTTATGATTAATTTCAAAGTAACAATGCAAAGGACTCAATTCAAACAATTCTCCGCACGACTGGAATTAACAGCATGAAGGTTTTTGGAGGTGGAAGAAAATGAAATGGAAATTGCTGCTGCAATGCAGTGACTCAGCAAGTGTCAGGGAATGTCAGCTGCATTTGAGATGCAACAGTGTGAGAAATTTCAGCAAAGAAATGTTTGATGCAGCCTCTCCCTCATAGCAAATGTCAGGTGTAAGTGACTCTTAAAGCTCTGATACCGATTTCGATTTATTTTTACATTTTACAGCATTTTCAGCAGTGTTACAAGATCTACAGTAAGCATCGGGTCTCAGTTTCCTTCCCATCAGAGGAAATTGAGAAATGTGGTCGGCTTTGATCTTTACCACGCTGCTGTACAACACTCCCGTGTAAACAATAAAGGTAAGCCCAACCAATCGCATCGTTTGGCATGTCCCACTGCTACACTGCTGTTTTTCCCCAACTTGAGCTATAATCAAGGCTTGCAGAGGCAAAATCGATTCAGTCACCCAGTTCTGCTGTAAAACCATTTATTAAAACATCAAATACTCCGCCCTGGTGGATGTGTGCCCGGTGATTACCTTTGCAAATCAATTAAGCTACTGAGTAATTGATTGGATGCGAGTCCGTGGTTCCTGGATCCGTGTGTTTTTGGAGCAAGTGAAGGTCAGCACGTTCGTACCAGCTTTGCTTCAGAGTCGCCTCTTTCCGTCGAATGAGGCTGAGTTAACATGAACAGAGGGATCAATAGAGAAGGGGTTCGGTTTATGTTTCGGGATCTCTCCAGGGGGTAAAGAAATAGATTGTGTGGTTGTGTTCAGCGGTCACACTTTAACTTAAATGGAACATTTCTGCACAGAAACAAAAGAGAAAATTTTATTTTGTTTCAAAGAGTATAATTTACACAAAGATTGAAGAACTGTGATTTTAAAAAACTATATTAAAGAAAGAAACTAACCTTTAAAATCACAATTTTACAATGTAATATGTGACAGACATCAATGTTTCTGGTGGTAGAGTTGTAGTTCTGACTATTATTACAGACACAAATTCTGCCTTTAAGCTTTGGTAACTCACAAAGGATTTATCTTACAAATACTGATGGGATTTTGTGGTTAATAACTCTGGAAAGCCGGGAAATAAAAGAAAGTAGACAATTAATGAGCCTCCTGGCATGTGAATTGGTAAATGAAAGATTTGTTTTGTTTTTTGCAATAGCTAAATTTCTTGCAGTGTCACAATATGACAGTCACTAAAACTAAAGTTGGATAAACATCACGGAGCCCTCAGTTTCATCTGAGACGGGTAGCAAGCAGAGTGCCGGCTGGACATGTGAACTGGGATTAACATCAGCAGCAGTATTCTTTGAGGCTGTTGCCACGGCTCTAGAAAAGGCAAGTTTTCCCAGAAGGCAATTATTCATTAGATTAGTGTGGAAACAAGGTTCTGGTGGTTGTGTACTGATGAATTACAGTGGCCAGTAATTTGCACGGTAATTAAAGATTTGAGCTCCTCGCTGTGCTGGAAGCATAAATCACATTTGCAAAGATGTCTGTGAAGCACTCCACCTCATTACAGCCAAACTCCTTGTGTTTGAACTCAAACCTTTATCACAGAGACTTTTCCATAACCCAACATGGTTTACAACATCATGTTTTGTCTTCACGTCAGAAGGGTTAAAGTCAAAATCTCCCTGAATATGGTTCCATACACTGAAAATTGACTGAATAAAAATACAGTTAACTTCAGGAATGGCTAACTAGAACTAGCCCTAAGTTGGTAGTTTCTGATAAGTCAGAACAAGCTCCTGGGCAGTCACAGATACATTCTTTTATTTGTGTAGCTGCCTGCTAATGATAACATGCTGAAGGTTGCTGTCTGTACAAAGGAAGAAATAATGGAAAAAAAAGTTAACACTAAATGTGTTTTCATTTAGAGCTGGGTATCGTCACTGATTTCTAGAATCGATTCGATCCACGATTCGATTCGATAGGAATCGGGGAAATTTTGCCTCAGACAGTCAGAAATATTATAATTCTGATCACTTATCTGTACATATCTATATTTGTATGTCTATAAAAAGAAACCTGACACTTGTGAGACTTTATCAAAGGTGTGAGCATCACAGCAGATGCCTTTGTGTCAAAGTAACTGAGGATAAAACGCAGAAAAACATGAAGGCGGTTTTCCTGGTCTGGGTTTTTATAGCAGATGACCTTAAAAATATTGTGCAGTCAAAAACGAAGTGAAGCAGAGCAAAGTTACAGAGGTTTGATTAGAGACACAGTTAAAAGCATTTTGCAATTTTGCATAATTTTAAAAAGTTTAAATTTGTTCAGTATTGAACAGCAGAAATGCGTCACAAAGAGGGTGCTGCACCACAAACTTCCTTGTGGTTGTTTTGAGTGTGCTGCAGGTGCCCAAAGTTTGCATTGAAGACACTGATTTTTCTGCAAACACTCACCATTTACTCTCCAAGGCAGAAATCCCAAAAAAAACCAAAAACAAATTGTCCTAATATTAATGGGAATTCTTACTTTTTGTGGAGGACTTTTTGGATTGTTTGAAGAATCATGTATTTAAACATGAAGAGGATCCTGGATGGCACAAAAATGGTCTAATGAAATGACACCTGGTGTTTAAAATGTGGTCCAAGCAATACTTAAAGCAACTTTTTTTTGCTTAATGAACTCCATCCTCTAAGATAAAAGTGAACTTTTTTTGCCTTCCCCAGACAAAGTTAATTTCCACAGTTTCTGTCAAACAACATTTTCACTGCTTGCCATTGTTTAATTAAGAGGAGGTGTGTGCTACATAGGAACACGCACACTTTGGCTGGATTAAGGAACTCCTCCGCTGGGACTTCATTCGGTTTGAGAGACTTGCGTAGGTGGAAGACAGGAGATACGCTTGCCAGAGAAACATACAGCACTCCACCAACACACTGAACGCCCCAAGGGAGGAAAGGCAAAGAATTCCTCCTGGATTTTCCCTTTCAGTCTCTCTTGCTCTTTCACTTCCTTCCGCCCTCTCTCCCTCCCTCTTTCTCATTTGGTTGTGGTAATTCATTCTGGTCTATCAGAACCATTCAAAGCTCCAGCACAGAAATGAAGGCTATAATTGGTTTTTGTGAGGTCTGACAGTCCTCATTGAACCTTCTCGACTTTCTGTCCCTGCACGTATGATAAAGAAGAAAAAGCTCCTAAAGACATGAAGATCATGATGCATGCAAAAGGGCAGAGATGTACTCGCATGTCCAGAACATCCTGAAATTTGAAGCTTTTGATTTGCTTTCGTCCTTTGATGTCTCTTTAACAGTTGCAATTTATGTGGCATCCTTTGGAGTGCACACTAGAGGAGACAGCAGTGTCACACGAGATCATGCCTAAATCCTCCTGCCTAAGTACAACTGGAGGATGGAGAAAGGAGAAGACAGGATGCATGATGTATGATTTCCAGAGGTGTTTTTACCCCTGACGTGTTGAAGACATGTGGCACAAGGTTGGTTTAAACAAAGTGGGTGGGAGAAGTAATGTACAGATAACTTAACATGATCAATTCAGGGATCAAATCATTGAATGCAGACGTAAATGTATAAGTTGCCATGCCACAATGTTACGCCCATATGGTCATCTGAGATCATAAGATTCAGCAGGAGGCTGTAACAACATATAGACAATGCGCACATTATATTTAACACACTCTTTTGCTTTTAAACTAAAGGCAAACACTCCTCTCACCTTGGGTCTCTTCCTTCCCTCCTCCACTCACTTCTCCTGTGGGAGGTACTAAAACACAAGCTGGTTTTTACCACAGTAGAAACCTGTTTATCTAGTTTTAAGGAACTATCCATGAAAACTCCAAGATTCCTAGCAGCATCAGTGAGGTGATTAGCAACAGGCCCGAGCGTACCAGTCAGTTGTCCCAGAGGCATATTTCTATCAAAAACGAATTTTTGTCTTCTTTTCATTTAAAGTAAGAAAGTTACGTGATAACCAGTCTTTGACATCCCTCAGACAATCAGAGGATGTAGTGAAGATGAAACATCCCCAGTCAGGTGGAGGTAGAATTGAATATCATCAGCACAGCAATGAAAAGAGACATGTTTTTCAAAAATGGAGCCCAAGGGCAGCATGTACAGAGAAAACAACACAGGACCCAATGCAGAGCCCTGGGGCACACCACAGCGAAAAAGGGCAGAGGAAGAGGAATATTTTCCCATCATGACAGAGAACAACCTCTCAGAAAAATATGATTTAAACCATGATAGGACATTTCCTTTAAGGCTTACTACTTGTTCCAACCTTGCCAAAAGGATATCATGGTCAAGCGTGTCAAAGGCTGAAGTCAAATCCAATAGAACTAAGACCGCAGAGCGCCCAGAGTCAGCGATTAGAAGAAGGTCATTGAAAACTCTTAGTAGGGCAGTTTCGGTGCTGTGACTGGAATTTATCACTTATACCATTTCTCTCTAAGTGGGTGCTGAAGCACTATTTTCTCTAAAGTTTTTGACATGAAAGGGAGTTTGGAAATCGGCCTGTAATTTGCTAGAGTGTTACAATCAAGGCTGCTTTTCTTGATAACAGGTGGCACGGCTGCATGTTTAAAGGCAGTCGGAACACAGCCAGATGACAGTGATGAGTTCATTAAAAATAAGATACAGGACCCGATTGTATTCAGTGCATCCTTAATGATACGAGAAGGAATAATGTCGTGCAGAGAATTTGAAATTCTCAGGTAATTAATTATTTCCTTTAAAGTCGAGAATGACACAGGTTCAAACTGTTGAAAAACCGTTGAACATTCGGAAACTGGAGCTTGATTTACTACCAGAGAATGTGGGGCCCTTAACACTGAGATTTTATCTATAAAATAATTTAGAAATTTTTCGCAGAGGGCCGGGGAGGCACCCATCGAAACATCAGAGCACCGATTAACCACTGAGTTAAAGATTTTGAACAGAACTCGAGGACAAAAAAGAAGTTTTTGCCATTTTGGCAGCCTTCTGAAATTTAGACCGGCTCATATGCAGGATGTCAAGGGACACCTGAAGTTGATCTTTTTTCCATCTCCTCTCAGCTCGACGACATTCACGTCTAAGAGCGAGGGTGGATTCATTTAGCCCGAGTTGGCGAGAGGTTTTGCGGTGTTTAGTCTTTACTGGAGCCACAGTGTCCAAAATAGAAGAACATGTAGAAATAAAAGAGTTGACTACGCCATCAACCGAGAGAGGTGCATTACTGTTGTCATCGTAACAGACAGTTAGCAAAGGCCGCAGAGAAAAGGGCAACAGCCTCAGAATTAATCAGACGCGATAGGCTCAGTGGACCCTCAGAGTTCAGTTCCATATTGCATAACTGAACATCAAAAATAACTGGGAAATGGTCCGAAATCCCAGCATCATTAATGTCCGTGATGCAAATATCCAGTCCATACGACAATACCAAGTCCAGCATATGCCCTTTAGTGCGGGTTGATTTTCTCACCCACTGAGTGATATTAAAAGAGTCGATAAGGGCAAGAAAGTCCTTAGCCAATAGGTCCGCCTCACAACATATATGAATGTTAAAATCACCACAAATAAGAACACGATCATAATTCAAAAAGATAAATCCTAAAAGATCAGCAAATTCACGGATAAAATCCTTGTTGCTCTTCGGAGGTCGATACACCACCGCACAGAGGGTCCGGGTGGAACCGGACAGCTCCAGTAGTTTGATGATTCAAGGGTCGAAGATTTAAAATAGTTTGTCAATCATAGGCAATTAGAGCAGTAACATCCGGAAAGCATATAGAAAATAGTAAGGCAAAGTGTAAACAACACTCAGGAAGATGGATCCACATAACAGACAATTTAGCCAATTTTTAAATGACATCTTTAGGCACTTTGTTTCTAGCAGCCTGTCTGAAAAATACGCAATTTGTTTCCTTTTCTTTAAAACAAAAACGGGGCATGTGTCGGACAAATGAAGCTTCAGGCCGAAAAATAATCTGCAGCAGATGAACAGAATCTGAAATTCATGTCCTTAAGAAATGGGAAAGAATCCAGCAAACACCTGACATAGATCTGACCCTTCAGTTGCTCCCTGTACTGATTATGTGTCAACTTTAATTTTATTGACTTTCAAGCCTGTTAGAATTGTCCAAACTCTTTTTGACTTGAAACACATTTGTTTACATGCGTTTCAATAAATTATTGCACCTACGACCTATTTTCCTAGCAAAGATAAAGAAATGAGGGATGCTGGCACAGTACTGTACATAAAAGAAGGTCATAGCCAGCTGACATCATCAAATTATTTTTCAAGATTATTCTTTTTTTCAAGCTTTCTGAATGTTGTCTTGTTTCTTTTAGAGCAACATATTTAAAGAGGCTGGAGCACCGAGTTATCAGCTAATGCTGTTGATCTGCATCCATAGATTTTAAGGGTGCTTGTCACATGGTCAGATCCTGTCTGATTAGTGCCACATTAAGTAACACGCTACTAAAATCCTAGACTCCACTCACCGAAACCGGAAGACAGATAGTTTTGTTGGGTGTCAGATAATTCCATAAAAATGCTCCAACAAAATCGCAAACACAGCAAAGGATTCACTTCAGATCAGTGAAGGTGAACGGCAGCAGACAGCTGCCAGCTACAGTCTGTCAAAGCAGCGACATTCCTAACTTTCATAAAGTTTAATAGAGGGAGTTCAGCCCATGCATAGTTGTTGTGAAGGGATAAATTAGCTTTAGGCTAAAAATCAAAGCCATTTTACCTTTCGGTTCCACTTTTCACCGCTGGAGTTTGCTGCCCTAATGCAAAGAGGAGATCTGTTATACTCACCAGCTCCTGGTTCGATTGATGAAAGTGGACAATTAATCGAGAATGCAGAAATAAGATGAGTGATAAGTATAATGTTAAAACCTTAACTTGAAGGGAGTTTCCCTTTAATTATAAAGGCTTGTGGTGTATTTAAGATGCTTGCTTCATACTATAACACACGATTAATCCACTGGTTTAAATCACAGCTTGTGGCTTTAATTTAAATTAAATACACCTTCCTCCTCCTCTGAAAATAAAAGAAAAAACTTATGTATTTTAATTTGACTCGACTTAATCTGGTTAGCCACACTGCCAAAATAGCTGGTTAAAAGCTGCAAAAAGAACCCTCATTAAAGGCTACTTTAAAGTACTTGACCGCTGTTGTGTAATTCTGTGTGTTAGTGCTAAAGTTTGCCTCTACATTAAACCACAATAAAGACTGTGTTAGAGCCTCTGTGACTGCAAAATGCCAGTAGCTCCAAACGCCATCTGTGACTTTTGTCAGATGGTTCCTGTTGCTTGGTGCACAAACAGATCACAAACACACACACACACACACACAGCACCTCTGCACCAACACTTCCAGACAAGATCCGGCTGTCACCCCCAGCCAACAGCAGGAGCCCATTCCTGCCTCAGTCCAAACTGCTAAGGCGAGGAAGGCCGAGCGTGCCTCCTGGTTTTAACTGAGAGCGCGGCAGAGATGAGAGAGGCTCTCGATGTACCCTGGCATCTGCTTTCTAACTAAGCATCGTGAAAATTTTAATAAAGCAGTTCATTGTTTTTCCATTCTGTTGGAAAGACATCTTCATACCCCCAGCAGTAGTCATTAGGACTGGTGCTGCACTCAGTCTGAACTGGTGATTAGAGAGGCAGGGTCCACCCTGGACAGGTCGCCAGTTTACTGCAGGGCTAACAGATGAAGACAGAGAATCATTCATGCTGTAATATCCACACCTGTGGTCAGTTTAGAATCACCAATTAAACTAGCATGAATGTTTTTGGACTGTGGGAAGAAGCTGGAGAGAACCCACACTGGCACAAGGAGAATGCACAAGCTCCACACAGAAAGCCTTCATCTGACTGGCCAGCGTGTTTGAGCCCAGAACCTTCTGTCTTTGAGGCAACAATGCTAACCACTGCACCGCCACAAAAAATGTACGAATCCCAAAAACTGAAGACAGACTAAGCAAAGAAATATACAGAGTTGGATATTCATGTAGAGGGGAACAGCACGTCACCACAGAGGTGAGTGTGACAGAGATCCATGACTGCACTTATCTGTATGCTGTTTATTACTCTTCATCCAGTAAGCCTCGTCTCCACTTGTCTGAGGTCCAGCTTTAGCATTCCAAGAGTTGTTTTTAACCAGCATATGTCCTTTCTTAGACTGCTTTCTTGCATTTGCGTAATATCTCTAAAATTAGAAACATCCCGTCTCAGAGACATTGAAAAACTAGTTCACACATTTCTTACTTTTAGGCTTAACTATTGTGATTTATTATTATAAGGCTGTCCTAAAAACTCCCTAAAAAACCTTCAGTTGATCAAAAATGCTGCAGCGGAAGCAAAAGCATAATTCTGCTACACTGGTTTCTCTTCACTGGCTCCCCGTTACATCCAGAACTAATTTCAAATCATGCTCCTCACATACAAGGTCTTGTACAATCAGGTCCTATCTTAGCCTAAAGTCCTCAGAGTACCATATCACCCCAGCTGAGCACTCCACTTTTTCCCAACAAACATAGATGTTTACATCAGCGCTGTAACTTGCACTATTTTATCAACCGATTCACACTATAACCAGGGTTTGCCTCTTATCTGTATTTAATTTAATTAATTTAATGACGGTACGGTACTGTTTTTGGTAACCGTTGTCCTTGATGTAAATATGTAAAAATTGTGTATGTTTCTGTTCTGTGTCTTGTGTACTGTTTGTTTATATATTTCTCCTTGTGTGACAATTAAAGGATTATTGTATTCTACTCTCAGACTGCAGAAAGGGAGGCAGAGCCTTCAGCTTTCAGGCCCCTCTTCTGTGGAACCAGAAGAGGGGCCTTTGGGAGATTAGGCTTAAAACTTTCCTTTTTGATAAAGCACATAGTTAGGACTGGATTAGGTGACCCTCAACCCTCTTAGTTGTGCAGCAATAGGACTTTATTGTAGGGGCTTCCCATGATGCACTGAGTGTTTCTTCTTCAATTACCTCTTTTCATTCTCTATCTGCATTTAGTTAATATTAACCCCTGGCTCTCTGCCCTGTCTTCCTCCCCTCAACCCAACCAGATGGCTGCCCGTCCCTCACCCTGGTTCTGCCATTGATTACTTCCTGTTAAAAGGGAGTTTTTCCTTCCCACTGTCACCAAGTGCTTTGTTGGGGTTTTCTCTGTATTATTGTAGAATCTTTACAATATAAAACACCTTGAGGTGACTTGTTGTGAAATGGTGCTATATAAATATGCTACATAAATTGTGTGCATCATTGCCAAAGGGCAGCAAGTGTAGGAGGTACATGTATTGCATGCATTCTTCAGCTGATGGAAAGCATTCATTTGCCTCATACAAAATATTTTCTGTCATCACTACAGGCTGATAGCACCAACTGACTAAGTCATCATGCTCACAGACAAACACAACCAACATTTTGCTTTAATCATGTCCTACATGCTCAGAAAACAAAGATGTTTCAACCATCCTTGCCTGTCAGATTAGCTCAGAGATGACAGACACAACTTGTTAAAGTGACCTTATTACCACCAGCAATGCATCCCGAATTACTATAAAACCATCATCCATCTATAGTATGTCAAGGTCACCTTTCAGTTATGCAGATGACTTGTATCAGGACCAACATTTTAAGCTAAAAAAGCAGCACTTGGCTCAGGAAGTGAGCACAGCTTGCCAGAATAAATGCAGCTGAGTATAGGAGAATAAGTCTATTGGGAAATTGGTGTCATTTTCACAGGCTAGGTAGAACATATGCTGGAGCGCTTGACTTTTGGCAAAAAATGCTAAATCATAATAAGGCACTTTCAGAGGCTGAGTTTGGCTTTCCGTCTTCAGCCGAATTGCTGCTGTGTGTATTGGTATTTGAGAGGGCGACGGGATGTCCTGTCATTTGGCTGATGCTCACAGGTGCTTACAACACAACACTCCCAGCCTTCATTGGGAGGCTGCTCTCAGCACTCAGCGGAAATGAACAGTCATTAATGTATCATCCTAGCAGCCTGGTGTCCACTTGAGTGCCATTGCTCGCCGGGGTTTCTGTTTGTAAAACAAACAGACTGTCTGCTGGAGGAAGTGCTGGAGAGCTGTACCTCTAATAAATCCCAGGGCTTCACAGGCTCATGAATTGTGAACAAGGGGTTAGTAAGAGGGGGTCAGGATTTACTGTCATTGCACGTCATTGCACGTGCTGGCTTGAACAGCAGAGAACATATTCATTAGCAACCCCTTTATCCTACTCAAACACAGCTAATGAGGTGCCGCCGTGTTACACACTACAGTTAATAGTAAATATGTTCTTGCTGGAGTGTGTCTTGATTCTGTCATCAGTGCAACTCTTCAAATTAATTGACTTATTCATGAAAAATATGTCGTTTCCTGTGAATACATTACTTGTGAAGTCTTAAATTGAAAAAAAATCGAACAGATTTGATTAAAAGCCAAACAAGCCGAATCATATCAAATGTATTCTTAACTCATTCACTGCCAGCCATTGGCAGTGAATGAGTTAAACCCATTGACTCATTCACTGCAATTGACGGCTATAGACGTCAATGGCAGTGAATGAGTTAATTATACTAATGGGAAAGATCTTCCAGTGGAACATCAGCGTAATTCACTAACAAATAAATAAACTACCACTTTCTAACCAGTTGTCGTACAGTTTTCCAAATCAAACACTGTATATGAAAAATGGACAAAATTCCTGTGGTATCATCCAGTTTACGGGGTGGGAGTTGTTAAGTCAGTTAGTGTTGTTAAAACATCTGAATGTACAGGAAGTCCAATATTTGTTCAATAAATCCTTTAAAAGTACTCTCACACCACCGATATGGGTGAGTGAACCAGGTCAGTGGACCAGTGATTACAGCACATCGTGTTCTGCATCCTGATTGGCTGTAGACCATTGTCAATCAATCTCCTCCTTGCCGGGTCTCCTGTACAGAATGCGTTCAGCTTGTCAATTTTACATAAATCTTCCATCGCTAGCAGTGTGACTCTGAAGTGCTGCAGTGTATGTTTGTAAGTTTTCTCCCCAACAAACACAACAATGTCGACGAAAAGTTTTGCACTGTCAAAGGCAGCTGCGGTAGCTCCCAGAAGCCAGAGGAAGATGCTAACCATCGCACAAAAAGTTGGACTTCTGGACATGCTTAAGGAAGGTAGAAGTTACCGTATTTTATGGATTATACGATGCGTTAAGCGAAATAAAACAGTCAGATAAGTCAAACTTTACTTAAATCATTGTTCTTGCTTCCTTTACTTCCATACCATTAATTAATTAATGTTGAATTCTCTGGCAGCTGCTCTATTCCTGAGGGGTTTTACAGCCTTAAAACATCTATAATAATTGTAAAAAATAAAGCTGGCTACTTCGCAGATTTCACCTATCGCCGGTTATTTTTAGAACGCAACGCGATAAATGAGGGACAACTATATCATTAATCGATACTATAATTTTAGCTGAGCTATATAGACATTCAATCTCTATACAGTTCTCATAATTGGTTAAATTAGCTACAGACAATCAAACTGTTTTGTACCTGAGTGTTTTACATGTTAAGATGGGAGCATATGGGGATCAGCTGCTTTCAGACAGCTCCATGTAGCCAGTTAAGCTACTGCGGTGCAGTTTTTTGCTCTTAGGTATTGTTTTGAAGGCTACCTCTTACTGCAAACATAACATTATGAACAAAAGCAAAATGTGCATTCATAGATAACAATTGATGTTGCTCACATACAATAGCTGTGTGACATAAATCAAAATGTCGTTTAGACAGACGAGACCACAGTGAAGATGTTTGGTCATATTGCACAGCACCACGAGGATCTGGACATCTTGAAGGCATTGAGTCAACTATTGGTAAACTGTGTAGCTACCAAATATTTAAAAGTCAAATGTGAGGCCAACTGTCTGACAGCTAAAGCTTGGCTCTGCAACAGGAAAATGATTGCAATCAAAGCAGCAAATCTATAACAGAATGGCTGAAAAAGAAAGTAAAAGTAAAGATTTTGCATTTGTCCAATCAAATTCCAGACCTTAACCCTGAAAGGTTGTGTACCTAAACTTCAAAGAGCTAAAACAATGCTGTAAAGAAGAGTGGGCACAGTTATGCAGGTCTTTTTTTTTTTTTTGCTTTTACAGGCCTGGGAGCTGTTTGAAATGCCCTTTAAATAGGTCGGCGGGATGACAAGTAAGAGTCTGTTCCTACAGAGGATACTGAACCTCGGCCTTTCAACCACGGTAGCAACTTTTGCAGTTGGTGTAGCAGCAGCATCCTCTCCCCCTCCCCTCGGCAGAAACCAGCCCTGCGTCCAAATAGAGTTGTAGAAATAAGAGAATCCCGGGCTTAAAGAACAAAAGAAGAGGCCAAGTTTGAGTGAGACAGAAAGTCTGCGAGATTAGAGCCGTCAATCCCACCATCTTTAGCTCCTAGCGGGGCCTCCTTGTGGGATCAACCACAAAGTTGTAATAGAGGCGAAGGAACTTTTCAAGTCCACCGCCGCACTCTGCCACACTCGCTGCTTTACCCACATCCCTCCCGTCTCTCAGCCCCCCCAGTTCTGGTGATGCTGAGAGAGGTTTAGGCAGGGTGAGTGGGTGGGTAAGGTGGGGCACTGACGAACTTTCCCTGAACTCTTGCAAGCTTTGTCTCCTACTTTCATCTCAGGTCACTGTCAGTAGAGGATTTATCTCGTTAAAAGCCGCCCAGAGATGAAACAAGGACCACTGACGCCGAACACAAAGGGCCAGGCTCCCAGTGCTGCTTTTCTTCTTCTTCTGATACCTCAGAGTGAAGTTTTTCTTTGTGCTAAATATGGGTCTTTTAGTCTCGAGATAAGGTAGTCCCACCGTCTCTGCCTGATTAATTAACCTGCGACGGAAATTTTCCACAAAGCTTGACAATTGTACAGAATAAAATGGATCTTGCACAGAGGGAACGGGGCCCTGGAAATTACTAATTCCACATTTTATTCTTTGTAATTAAATAAGCAAAATAATAAAAGCCTCCTGAAGGAGTAGGGGGAAAAAAGGAACCGTTCTATGACTCCAGCTCCTGGCAGTTAGAGCAGCGAGGCAAACGGCCGATCTTCGAATGCGAAGACATACCTAGACGACATGTTTGGATCAATCAGATAAAGATGCTGTCAGGAAACAAAGACGCTGACACAACTCACAAAAAGACACGTTTGCGATGGTCTGATGTGCCACCAGAAATATGACAGTCATTGAAATGGCTCGCTTTGACAAAAAGCCTGTGTTTTCTCACTCACATGTTATTTGGTTATTGTCAATCTCCCCTGCAACTATTGTTGTCGCAGGCCCAGTTTAATGATAGTGAATCTATCCCGGGATGGCAGATTACAAAATCGTAGCAGCAAAGGCAACACAATGGCAAAGCAAATCACCGTGAGAGGCTGCGCTTTATGCAGCAGCTGTCTGCCTTTCCACGCTGCACGCAGGTAAGTTTGATGACACCGATGGCTCGCTCGAATCATCAGCGCCATCCATTTATCTGCTTTGTTGTAGTCGATGTAATGCTCAGCAGCATCTAATTTGCTCTCGCTTTTTACCAGTTTTCAGCCAATTTTAGCTCCACAATAGGTTCTGAAATTTGTGTCAGTGGCAGACAATGAAGAGACAGCTTTGAGGAAAAATGATTTCTGCAGACATTATGAGGCACCAGATGCCTTGGTGTTCATTATATCTGTGTCTCTTTAATTTGGTTGCTAAATCTCACTGGAGTACAATGCGGTGCCGCTGCTCATTCCTCTGAAAGAAAAGATTTGACAGCTTTTTTCTTCTTTTTTTTTTGCCACTGGAGCTTGTGCTGATATAAAACATTCAGGGGCAAAATTAACATTAAAGATGCCTTGGTTGCAGAAAAAATAAAGAAAAAGTTAGTGAACCTTTTTCAATTTCCAGAATTGCTGCATTGATGAATCATAATATGCGTTCTGATATTGATCTTTTAATCTGGTATTTTGTTTTTTTTTCATAGACTTTATATAAAACATGGACATAACGTCCAGGTATGAGAATTGCTTTTAAACCTGCTTTTATAATGGTCACCGTGGGGAGAGCTGTGAGGTGGCAAAAAAGGTTCAGTTGTATAGAAGTCTTTAAAAACAACAACCTTATGCTTACTTGATCAGTGGCCTCAGTGAACAGTTTCCCGATGAGCTTATGATTTCAGTTGCTACTTTAAAGTCTTGTTATCTGGGCTAATGCTAACCGAACGCTCAGACAACGTCATTGGCCAGTTACAGTGTTGATCATGGACCAACATTATACTGGTGATGCAGGAAGATACAGATACACTTGTTTGGCAAAGTTTTACAGTAAAGTGACCAATGTTTGTCATCATTAATATTACCAACTTGTAATTGAAACTTTGTAAACACTGGTATATGAAAATGTGGTTTAACAAAATAAACAGAAGACTCACTATCCAGTGTTTCAGTCTGATGTCATTAGTTGTTTCCAGGTCCAAACTCCTCTTTAGTTCACAAAGAGCCTGCGGCGTCACTGACAGTTAAAAACTGTCTAAATTCTTTCATCTTTAATAAAATGATCAGTGTTGCTGCTCTACCAGGTGTAACAATTAGTTTAACATTCATGAGAAACAGGATTTGTGAAGTTTAACGGAGTTTCGAAGTTAGCTCGCTAGTTTCCATCTAAAGATCATATGCCATGTTCTGAGAGATTTCTGAAAAACTCAAACGTACAGCTCTGCTATCACTTCCAATATAAATGAGGACAGAAAACTAAACAGCAGTGATGTTTGTTGGGTTGCTGAAACTGGACTAGCTGGTATACAATTGTCATGTGTCAGCTATGTGCAGGTAGGATAGGAGGAATGATGGACCCAAAAGTGCAGACTCAAAACAGATTTATTACTAAATGACAAAAACAGAAAACTGGCTAAACTGGGAATACAGGAACTAAACTGGCAGGCACTGAAAACTCTGGGTCAACGACCCAGGCACCCTGACAATAATGGTGTGCTACATGCTGGCTAGCTACACAGCTATGGTTAGCATAATGTAAGCACATTAGCACAGTGAAGCTGAAGGATGAACGCTAACTTTTCTCCACTCGATAAAAGTTAGTGTGAAGATTCCCGATGGTTGGGGACAAATGCAATCGCATGGCAGGAAAAAGATGCTGTAAAAGGACAAACTTACGTCAGGAGAACAACTTCGATAATCCATCCACGATACAAGGTTGGTATCGTTAGGTCAATATGGTTTGGGTTACTCGCTATGAAAAATTCTTGATTCCAACTTCATATGAATGAATGAATGAATGAATGAAAGCTTTATTGGCCATATGCAGGTTGCCCCACAGAGGAATAGGACCCCCCCCCACCTACACACAAAACAACAAAGACATCACATGGGAATACAGTCGGAGATCGGCAGCGTTGGGAGAATAACACTGAAAAAATTACACAACAATGGGAATATACCCATTGAAATCTTTGTTAGCCTCAGAGTACACTCACCTGTCTCCTTTTGCCTTTAGAACTTAATTCTTCATCAACATCATACAGTTGCTGCAGATTTGTTGGTTACACACCCATGAGCCAAATCTACTGCTCTATTGGACTGAGATTTGGTGACTGTGGAGGCCACCTAAGGACAGTGAACGCATCGTCATGTTCAAGAAACCAGATGACTTGAGCTTTGGGACAGGGTACATGTGGTCATGAAGCGATGAACATGATCAGTGATAATCTCATCATTCGATCTTCTTTTTTTAAAAATTCAATTTTAGGGGTAAAATGAATCCCCCTTGTTTTACAACTTACCTCTCTTCTTTGTGTTTTACCATGCCAGTCTCTCACAGTAGGTTTGTAGCTGGAAGAATCATATGAATAATAGTTACTTAACTATAAAATAAGCCTTTTTTAATGGTTCCAAATTGGAAACTGATGGTGCTCTAAGTTACATAATTCACAGCAAAATTAGTCGTGTCATGATTGCTATGATCATGGAGTAGAGAAGTGCAACACAGCATGGACTCAGCATTCACCTCAGCTGACACTGTTGCTCTTCAGGTGTGATCACTTTTAGTTTCATCTGATTAAGGCAGTTTGCCTTAATCAGAGCTATGCAATGTGATTGCTCTACCACACCGCTCACGTTATCCCTTCCTTTGCTATAAAGGAGAGCACCAAACGATATGCCTCGTGTTTAACCTTTATCCTTTCCTGCCCATCCCCAAGGCCTTAAAGATCTGTGGTGGCCTTGCTGAGCAGGGTGGGTGATGTATTTCCTTTCACACAAAGGCCCAGGAAGAAAAGTGCTACATGCATAACTGGGATGAATCCCTGCCGTTTCCTTTGTCTCATCCATGTGTAATCCAACCCCGCGCTTGGAGGGATACTTCACAGAGCTCGGGGGGAATGCGGCAAACGGGCACGATCCATCATCATGCTAATTAGAGACATCTCGGTTTTTATTGGCGTGAGAAGGACCGGATAACGTCAGCTCTGGTCAGCATGCGTGCTCGGGGATCTATTTCTCATCAAATTTCCAATAACTAAATATAGCGATTACACCCATGAGGACAATTTTAACAGCATTAATGGGTGTAGCAGCGATGCATCACTGTAGCACCTCTAATAACAGAATGTCCTCAGGGCAGTTCAGCATTCGTGCAGCAGTTACCAATAGTCACAATGAAAAGCTATCTTTATGCAGCTGTTTATGGCAGTCGGCAGGTATGGGCCAGTTAAAACATCTGTTGATGAAAAAAGCAATCCATCAAATTTATTCAAAACATTTTACTTTTCAATAAAATCCATCCCAGCTACACGTCGTTGCAGTATGATAGGTGATACCGTGGATAATCAGTATAGTGCTGATTTTGCTTTTTCTCTGTCCTGTCATAGGTTTCTGTTATGTCACATTAATATTATCATATATAGACTGAAATTCACCAGTCAAAGCAGCAAAAAGCAGTACTATTTCTTTTCTCTTTTTTTCTATTTTATTGGAATTCCACGTGAAAGACAACACAAAGTGGTGCACACGTGAGAAGTGGAATGAAAATCATACGTGATTCCAAACATTTTTTACAAATAAATAACTGAAAAGTGGGGTGTGCGTAATTATTCAGCCCCCTGAGTCAATACTTTGTAGAACCACCTTTTGCTGCAATT
>NW_005187451.1:378920-405519 GCF_000239375.1 Pundamilia nyererei
CTTTTTAATTTTTCATATTTATTTCCTATCTTATTCATAGCCTTTTCCTTTTTTGTTTTCTTTAGGTCACGAGCAGTTGTCCAAGCATTTCACTACATATCATACTGTGTATGACTGTGTACGTGACAAATAAAAATTTGAATTTGAATTTAGCCCTAAATAAATAAAACTGAACTGAATATATTACTGCTAAATAAAGCTGGTGTTGCAAAGAAGAGTCCTGATCTATAGCGTCGTATGTGCGATTTTCATATGATGAATATATGAGAGAAATGATAAGAATAGAAAGACTGAGATAAGATTCTGTAAGCCTCTGTTTGCTGGCATTCTGGTCACAGCTTGAGTAACTGTAGGTTAATCAGCTGAGACAAAGCGAAGTTGGAGTTGGTGTTCCCAGGCTGCACGTAAAACTAATTCTACAGAGCAGAGAGAAGGCTAGTGCGAATCCACACTTCTAACAGCTTTAGTTTTTTATTACACCCGCAGAAACATATCAATAATTCCACTACAGCGAGCATCTCCGCCATTTGATTGTTTGATGAATGCATCAGAGCATTCTCTATTGCCTGAGCGCGAGGCTCAGCTCTAAAAAGCAACACTCATTATTTGTATATAAGCACAGAGAAGTCACGCAGACTGCTACGTTGCTGTGGGAAAACAAATTACATGATCGGATGGAAAAAATTCCCCATATGCAACGATATCTTGGCAAGCCTCCACTTTCCAACATATCCCCTCTCGCCTGGAGCGTTTTGAAAGATTCCCCATCAGGGGATTCATATTCACATCTGTAATTCTGTCTCGAACATACAGTTCTGACAAGTCCTTTTGTTGTTGTAAAACGATTAAATAAAATTAAAGTACAAAGCTGGCGATAGCATCGGCGGTTTACAGTGTGTATGTGTAATGAAATTTCTTCTCCCAGAGAATCGATGAGGCCCATTCCCCTGGTGGACTGTGTAATTACAAAACCCTCATTAGATTATGAAACTATACAGCATATGGTGAGAGGAGGAGATCGCTTTGATGTGCTCTTGTAATGACTGCAGCAAGAAAAAAAATAGAAGAAGGAGAGAGAATTGCCTGCCTTTTGCTTCATGCGAATCTCTTGAAAGAAATCAAAGCTTTGAAAGTGAGGTTTTCTGTTTTGTGCAGTCCCAGCTCACCCCACCCCACTCATGCTCCTCTGAACTGACTCAGATGCCAACCACTGGCAGCCAAGGATTGACCCAGGAAATTTCAAACTGCTTTGACATGCCGAGGCCGCTGGTGTCACGGCCTTTTGATTCACAGAGGCCGTTTGTCATTTTGCCAAAAAAAAAACAAAAACGTGAATGCCTTTGGTGATGAAGAATGAGGCTTGATGTTTGAAGGAAGCACTCAGTTGCTCGTAGAACATGAGAAAGTCGCTGTGGGCGGCACTTGTCTTCTGTTCTTGGCGCTACACATTTCACAGACTCTGTTTGGAAAGGGATAGCAGGCTGGGAAGCAGTCATTGAGTGTAACTGTGTTTGACAGCCAGAGACAACAGCAAGCAAGCACAGAACATGTTGAAAAATGAAAATCGAGGTCCATTTAGGAACCTGAAAAAACAAGCTCCATCTCTTTTTTTTTCTTTTCGTTTTTTCTCAAATGTCTCTAAGCAGCTGTACCCCCCGGAGCTTTATGGCCCTGTCAGTAACGTAAAAAAACAAAAACCTTTCCAGTAATCTAGTGCAGTGTGTCTTGACCTGCTGGGCTGTGGCTAGTGGGTCCCTTTATGACAAAGGGATGAAGTTTTTTAATAAGTGTGCTTCCCAGAGCAGTGCAAGCTAATTTCTCACTGGGGTCCTCGACTAACAGACAGCAGAATTCAGCATGATACTCAAAAAGTAGTTGGTGTCTTAAAACATTTTTATCATTTAGGAGGACTTTGACAGTTTAGGTGCAGAATCTTTCTAAACATATTGTTTGCCCGTCATTGGGGGATACACAGGCTACGCTTCCTCTGCAAACAATCCTATGTAATCATCCATCACAGCAAGACGGTAACACAACCAACTTTATTCTCTCGAGGTTCATTGCTGTTGTTACTGTCACATCTTTCCTCTTAAAATGACTCAAACTAACGTACATGGAAGTGCAAATGTCCTTTCTTTTCCATAAACTGACACTTACAAAGAGAATTTTGCAAACAGACTATATGTATGCAAGAACATGTCAAGCATCATAACATGAAATTTTTAACAAGGCAAGACAGAAATTAATTTTTTAAAATCTATTTTTTAAATGCATACATGCATAAAACAGTCAATTTCAAAGAGTTCTATTTTTTGTTAATACACCCTTAATTGTGTATTTAATACACAATTGAAAAACTAGCTTACAAATAATGACATTAAACCCTGCTTTTATTTTGTTTTCTATTTTTTTTGGGGGGGGGGGGTTTGCAGTTTTCTAAATGCCTGCGTGGATAATGGAGTGGCACGTGGTGCTGTTTGCAGAAAGGCAGAGACGATAGTTATAATTTATTTTAAATCTTTAGATTTCACTGGGCAAGCACTGCTGTCCTTGCTTGCTCTGATTGAATGAACACCACTGGTGCAATAGCTCACCCTTTTTGAGGGTCTGATATTGGGTTGGGATAGCAACTCAATATCAGACCCTCAATATTAGATTTCTAATTGAACTAAACTTACAGAGTTCATGGTCTCGGTTACTTTTTCTCCTTTGCTTCCTTTTCCTCTGTTCTTGATTCCAGTGACTAGACCACCAAATTATACACTTTTCTTTCTGTCTGAAATTTTTCTTCATTACTGGTGTCTTAATTGCCATCCTTAATGTTATCATTATTATTATTATTATTATTATTATTATTATTATTATTATTATTATTATTATTGAAGAAGATGGAAAAAGAATAACTAAATAAACTTTGTTACTACCCAGGGTTTATTTTTTGGGGCGGGGCTTCATGTGGATACTTTTAAGCACTGATGTTAGGGGTGCAGTTGCTTTGACAGGTCTTTTACATACAGTTTATGTTATTTATTTGAGATGAGTATATTATATATGAATAACAAACACACTAATTGCAACTCACACAATATCTTTACATTATTATATTGTATCATCTGGCTGTAGAAACTCTAGCTGGCACAACATGACCTAACGGCGTATTATTTTTAACAGTTAATTGTCCTTGTGCTTTGCTTGTCACTCGGCTGGTTGTGTAACATGATTAGAATTGTAACACCAAAACAATGAACCGGAAGATGCAAAAACTCATTGTAAAGCTGAAAGAAACTGAATAACTGTTCAAAGTGTTTAGTTGGTTTAACTGTAGTGACAACCTTTCCATTGCAGTTATATATTAGTGGTATATTTTTCATTAAAACAGCTTTAAATTAGAATCCAACTTGGGTGTCTACAGCAGGGGAAACAACCTGATGGCTCTTGTGTCTCTTGTCTCAATAGAAAATTGCTGCTAAAAAAAAAAAAAAAAAAAAAAAAAAAAGAAAATTGCTGCTAAAACACAGTGTGTCGCTGTGATGAAACATCCATATGTGATTTTAGAACATTTTCAAGAGGAGCAAGTTGCACCAATTCACCCTCAGAGGACAAACACACAAATAGAGTCATTATTCACAAGATTGTTTCATTTTACAAAGCAGAAAGATTATACTCAGAATGGATCAACATGATAATAACAGATGGCATTCTTGTTGTGGAAGGCAAGGTGAGATTAAAAAGAAAGACGGAGTAAGCAGGAGTAATACTGTGGCAGAGCTGCGCATTTCAAAATAAGCGACCACTTTTCCTGCTGATTTACATCAAAAAACGACTCATCTGTCTACACTCTGTGATTTTCTCAAATGTGATGGCAGGAGTCATGGCAGGCCTTTTTCAGATGTGCTGAAAACTAACTTTGGGTATTGATTTGATAACTTCAACACCCCTCTGAGGCGATGCGTTTTTAAAGGACCATTGACACTACATGGAAGCTTAAATGACAGCAGAGCGACTGATTAAGCTCGACTTGAACTGTGTTCTCCACAGAGATGTTCCAATTTAGGGAGATGTCTATTTACAGATATTTTAGGATGTGACAGAGAAAGTCTTATCTAAGAAGCTTTTACAATCAATGTAATACAGCTAGATTCACAATTTGTTGTACAAAGAGACACTTTTCATAGTTTTGGCCCTGTAAACTACCACAGTGGATTTTAAATCAATCAGTATGGAATGGAAGTGCAGACTTCCAGGTTTGATAAATACATTATTGCAGTGTTTATGTGCATTAACCATTTTTAAGAGGCTCAAAAGTAACTGGACAACTGAATGACTAGCAGTTGCATAGACATACGAGGCCTGTTCCCTTTTAATTTAATGACAAATAAAGCAGGAGTAATAAAGTTTATTCAAAGCATTGAATTTGTATTTTATAGCTTTTCACTGTAATTTTAAATATGACATCCATGCAAGTGAGAAGGGCCATCATCAGGCTGGAAAGAGGGATAGTAACAATCTGCTTCTATCATTAAAAGAAGTAATGCACCGGCCTACTAATGACTGAATTACTTCCATGGTTGAGAAAAAGAACTCAACTTCTAAACAAGTCATGAACACTGCCAGAGAGGTAAGCGTGTTATTGTCAAAGTCTACAATCATGAGATCAAATCATGGAAAAGGAGAGGAACAGTTCATGATCCAAAGCAAACCACATTATATGTCTAGCATGGTGGAGGCAGTGTTATTGCATAAGAAGAACAGGATCACTAGTGTTTATTGTTGATGTGACTGCTGACAGAAGTAGCAGGATAAAATCTCCAATTCTGCTCAAACTCAGAAATTAGATGTTCTGTCAATGTCTCAGTCTCAACAAATGCAAAGAGACCCACAAACAAGCAGCAACACAAGGTGGCTGTAGTAAAGACCTGGCAGAGCATCTCGATTTTGGAAATGCAGCATTCGGTCATGTCCATGGGGTCTGATTGAAAAGATATTCATCCAAGTATTTAAAACAGTCCTTACACTGAAACTCATGGTAGTCTGTCCAATTATTTTTGAGCCTCTGAAAATGGTGAACTTTGTATAAAAATGACAGTTATTCCTGAACAGTAAATGTAACAATTTTTGTTGTTGTTGTTGATCATTTGTTTTAAAATCCACTGCCCATCCTGTGCAAATCAATTCTGTCAACAGTCCCAGAGCAGCTGAATCAGCCAAAACAGCTGCAACACAATTTGAATATAATAAACATTATGAAAGCAGAAGTGTTGTACTGGATTAGATTTATATTAAAAAGTGTAGAAAGTGCTTTGAGTTTAAGGCTAAAATAAACTGCAAAATTCCAGCGAGCTAGTTCAGGCAGGCAACGAGAGCTGTGCTTCGTCATGAACACTAACATGCCTCATCTTCCAAACACCACCTCCCAGCTTTGGTGTTCGAGTTGAGCTGCAGAATCTCCAATCACGTGTCAATTCCACTGCTTCTTTTTTTTTCTCAACCCCACCGCCACCCCAACATCCACCTGTGCTCAGAGTCGGTTTTTTGTTGGGGGCAAGGGAAGGGCGACCAGACAGGAGGAGCTCCAGAGTTGTTGCTACTATAGGAAAATGCTGCCACCGCAAACAGGGAAGACGATGCAGATAAGAGGAGAAAGAGACCTTCCTACACTTCTCTAAATGTATCTGTTATGCTAGGAGATTTTATTATTATTATTATTATTATTATTATTATTATTTGCAAAAAATAAATTATAGATGACCTGGAATTGTCAGCGAGAAGAGTGTGGCGTTATCCTTAAATCCTTATCCTTATTATTATTTTAATATTGATTATTATTATTATTATTATTATTATTATTATTATTATTATTATTATTATATTTCACTTTCACACAAGTGTTGTGAGACTTCATGTTATCTTTCATATCAAAACAATTATAAAAAAAAACAACTTACAGAACATATTTAGTTTTGTCCGATTTCCCTGTGGCTCCTCTGTTTCCCTCCGATTGCTGGTGTAAGATTAAAGAAACATTAATACAATGAAAGGAGGCTAACAGTCAGAATTCTGGCTGTGTGGCTACTCTTAAATATATCTAATTTTACAAATTACAAGTGAAATGTGTTGCGTAAATTACTTGCAGCCTCATCAGGAGGTTGTAGACTGTTCTGGGCATATACATTTGCACTTTAAAATGACCCCTAGCACTGCAGCTGTATTTTAAAAGTGTGGTTTGGGAAGCAGAGCAGGTTGTCTCCTACTGTACTCCTCCAGTCTGCATGTTAAAGCATCCTTGGGCAGGATACCAAACCTCAACTTCTTCCCAATGCATGTATCCGTGTGTGAGTGCATGAATGTTTCTTATGCTTGCACAGAGTGCTTGATTGGCTTGAATGAGGCTTGTAATGAACAGTGCTTTGAGTGCTCAGTTAGAGCAGAAAAGTGCTATAGAACTACCAGTTCACTTACTCGAGGCAAAGTGGAGCACTAAGCTAAATGTTGTTGCAAGCATGGCAGTTATAACACTAACGTAAGTTTCACATGTGCCCTGCAGTACCGAACTTTTTTAGGCAGAGCTGCGTGTGAAAACGCAAATGTCCAACACATGGTGTTAAACCGACAGCTTACTCTTACAGTCTGTGTTATGTCCGGTTGTGCAAATGTTAGAATAGCATAGACAGTTATCTGTTAGGTAGGCTTCATCTGTCTGTGCTGCTTCCTGTGCACTCTATCCAGGAAGCTCCCTCAGCTAAAGCAGAGTACTTCTAGTAGTATGTGTGTGAATGTAAGAAAGGACATCTGTGAGTGGTCTACTTCCCCTGACATTATCATGAGTGCAAACGCCATTTTACCATTTTAATTTAGAAGCTGAAAGAAGAGTCTGCAGGAATTTCCACACAAAGATTCTGCACTTCAGCTAGAGTGGTTTCACTGCAGTCTGCAAAGATAGTGAGTGTCTGCACCGAATTCCACTTTTCCACAGCAAACAGTTGTTAAAACATTTCATCTCTAGACACAAATGGTAACATCATGGTGACACTAGAAGAAAAATCTTTAAAGGTACGTGAAAAATTATTTTTTATGTAGGTTGTTTAACAGAAATGAGAATTTTGTAATCATAAATATACACTGATCATGTAATCTGGTCTTCCAACCAACTGATGCATTCTCATAAATTTAAAAACATAGAAGTAGCTGCCAGGTCATGGAGGCTGCCATGTTGAATATAGTAGCCAGGATGAGCATTTCCATTCTGCATAATCATGTTTTATGTACATGTTAAGAAACCAGTCACACGCAGTACATAAATAATTAACTGGTAAAGTGTATTTAGTGTACCTTATATGTTAGTTTTAATTCTGAGGTCACAAAAAGTTATTTCAAACTATATATGACCATTCAACATCTATCTATCGAGCTAAAGTTGGAACCCTCCCATTTCAGGACAGCTGACAACCAGCTGGCTAAACAACAACATCTGGTTATAAGCTAATATTATGCCAGCTAATGTTATGCCTCCGATAAACAGTTTGATTCTAATATCATATTAATTTATTAACTAAGAGTCCAACCTTGTTAAATCCACTTCAAAGAAAGTTGCCAGCTAACAGCAAACAACACCAGCAAAGTTCAGGCTATCACCAACAATTCACCTCACTGTCATCTGACAGACGTTTGCTTTACGGACTCATCTACATAGGCCATCAGGAGGCCATCAGTCCAATAGATGTGGACAGATCCTGACAGGTGAAGTAAACAGCAGACTCAGTCTAGGCTGTCATGAACCCAAGTTGTTTCATCCTACAGCGGCCACTGTTGCTCGGATTGTGCATTTGAATAAGTAGGGGTAAGAAAACAGAATTGAGTTGACTGCAATCTGCAATTACTGACCTCTACTGGTGACATTTAACACACTTTACCTTTAACATTTTCTGGGATCCACGAATGTTTGTATGAAATTCTGTGCCTGTTTATTCAGAAGAGATAGGGACACAGTTTTAGAAAACATCATATAAAAAAAAATCATAAAATCTCCAAAGTCCAGAAAGGGGACTGCCATGTTTAAGGAGCTGCCATAACACCAGGTGCCCCTCATGATCCAACCCCAAAGAGCTTTGTGTCTCTTCCCAGAGACCTGATAGGTGAATGTGTAAGCCACTACACTGTGGAGCCTTTCAGTCACTGTCACATACAGATGGTTCAAAGACACGTGGCTTTAGTTACACAACCATAGTTTATTACTGATGTCATCACTTACACAGACAACGGAAGTGTCAGCGATACCTACTAAAAGGTGATCAGAAAATCATACTTGAGTAACTAGTTGAAAACAGCTTCAGGACCGCTGCTGCTGTCAGATGCTGTTTAATTTACACTAAGCTCTTGTCAAAAATTCAAACTCCCGAGCCATATTCCAAAAAAGATTAATAATACTAATAATAATAATGATAATAATAAACAATATATTTTAAACTGATAAAAGTGGCTTGAAATGACAGGATGATTTTCAGAGGACCTTCAGACCACACATGGTTTCCTCTTGCTGTCTGGTAACAGCTGGTAGGTTTCACCAGTTGGTGCCATTTTTTTTTTAAAGTGCTGGTTTCATGTAACATGTCCTTGTTTTAGCGTTTGGGTTGAATTCCTCTTGATTGTGGCTGTGTATCTCTATGAAAACCACCCCATTTAAATATATTTAACCCATATTAAACTTTTCAAAGTACACTCTGTTAGAGAAGAAAGCCACGATGCATTTTGTGTTCGATATTTGCAATGCTTATACGACATACTGACCTGCTGTTCACCCTGGACAACATGTGATGCAAAAAAAACCTGTGAACGAGGTATTACTCTATAAATAACATATAGGCAAAGTTCACCGTTGTATTCTACTACAAGCAGCACAATGTCAGATTAAATCCTGTTGTCCGGTAAGGCTAGTCATACGGAGTCCTTTGAAAAGGAACGCTGAATGATCAGTACTTTTAATGGGATCTGCTCCTCTTTTTGATGTCCATAGAGTTCAGGAAGAAGCATTCAAAGTTTTCCAAAGTTTAACTGCACTCCAGAAGAAAGGATGTCTCTATTTACAGAAAGGTCCTTTGCATTACTCTCTTCTCCTTTGATGATCCCGCGGGCCAGAACTGTTGGTTCAACCTAAATCAGAAGAGAAACCTAATGAAACAAAGTCAGAGCCAGGACAGCTGCAGGATCATCAAAACATCACCTATGAAAGAGTTACAGAACATAACATTATTTTTTATATATATATAGACATACAGTATATAACTGTCTGAGGTCACAAGAAGAAAAAAAATGGAACTGCACAGAACTGAAAAGCATAGCCACCAGTTATAAAACTAAACTTTATCAACCGAACGCTCCCGCCTACGCTGATTGACATGTCAAAGATGTTGGCAAAGCAACAACAGAATCAGATGCATTATTCAAATCTCGAAGCCCTGATTTTTCATTCTTGCTGCTTACTTTTGATGTTTGACACTGTGAGGAAACAGATTTCATCTTCACAAGAAAAATGTTTAAAATGGTCTGAAAGCCCCACAAGAACATCGCTGTGTAGGTTGATTCTGTTCATCTGGAGAAATGCTACGTCCAGATGCATCAAGACATTGCTGTGTAGCTATGACATAACCTGTTATATGACTTATAGGACTAGAACCCTGGCACATTCAGCACCATCCAAGTAACAGCCTCCATGGTGGAAGTGCCAAAAATTGTAGTACCTACATTGGCCACTTGAGGCAGGCTCTAAAAATGACCCAATCATCATGATTGCTGAACTTGCTAAATGGACACAAGCAAAACATTTTTTTCAAACCTGACAGAAGCTGCTTTTTAACATAGCAACAAAACAGAGAGAAAGCACGAAGCTTAACAAGCAAGCACAATGCAAACTGCATCTAGACTCAAGAGCAGCAGGGCTGTGTTCTCTATGACGAATCATGCTTCTCCGTCTGGCAATCTGATGGACGAGTCTGGGTTTGGTGGTTGCCAGTCGAATGACCGTTGTGTGACTGCATTGTGCCAAGTGTAAAGTTTGGTGGAGGGGGATTATGGTGTGGGGTTGTTTTTCAGGAGTTGGGCTCGGCCCTTTAGTTCCAGTGAAACAAACTCCTAATGCTTCAGGAACAGTTTGGGGATGGCCCCTTCCTGTTCCAACATGACTGTGCACCAGTGCACAAAACAATGTCTCCATAAACACATGGATAATCCAGGGGTCTGTACAATTAAGGTTGCAACAAGAGACATAAAAGGTGAAAAAAGAATTAAACTAACGGTAAATATTGTTTATCAGCATGATGTTATGTCCTTTTGAAATGGCCATCGAAAGGCAAATGTGGATGGACATGTGCTCAAGTGAATTGGGTGGATACCAGTGGCTGAAGCACCTAGTAACTCTTACCACCAAAGTAGATACCCTCAGAAAGAAATCATGCCTGGTTTTCAAAGTAAGAATGGTAACAGTAGCTTTCCACTGCTTCAGAGAGTGGGATTGTTTCTTCTAGACTGGAAAGTTGTTGATGCTAATCTTTGCCATGTGCTAACCGTCTAGCTGGGTTTCTGCAAGAAAACTTGTGAGACTCAGTGACTGAGATCAGCAAGGTCGGGCGAAACATTGCAGCTGAATAATATGGCGACATCCCGTTGCTATAGCTCTAATTGTGTGTCACAGACAGAATAGGTGCAAAGGATTAGGTAGCCGCTCTCCACTTCTGTAAAAACACAGTGTGTGAGACAGAAAGGAGTGGGGAGTTTATCTTCCACCTCCAGCTAGAGAACACAGTCACATTTAATTGCATTCACCTATAGCAATGGATGATTCCGCTTAAGGTAATTAATTAGTGGGCATAAGTGGACAGATATCAGCTAAACAGGTAAAATGCTTTAAGTATTTACATTTTCTTTTAGTCCTGTTTCCTTTATTAACTTCTTTGTTAGTTTTTTTAGCTTTTTTTTTTTGTGTAATTAGTTTAAAAATAGGCCAATAAAATGCTTAACAGTAGCCTTATATTAAAAATTAGAAATTATCTTTAAAATATTACCACTGCTTAGGCTGAGCAGTAGTCAAACAATAATAATGCAATCATGTGATAGCTATCTACTATCTAACTGTTAACTGGGGAGTGTCGGACCATCTATAAATGAATTATATTAAGTCTATCTAGTGCTTAGGTCACAGGTTTGGAGCTTATTCCACATGCTATAGCGCAAGAGGTGGGTCAAAACGACCCCAACCTCTCACATCCACATCTAAAGCTAATTCACAGCCAACAATTAACCCAACAAGTATTTCTATGGACTTTTTTCAAGGCTTTTTGTCAATTTTTGTCAAACTCCGCTTCAGGTCCCAAAGTCAAATGAACACTGTAGCATCACTGAGAGTTAAAAACTGTCTAAATTCTTTCATCCGTAATAAAATGATCAGCGTTGCTGCTTTACCAGGTGTAACAATTAAGTTTAACATCCAGAGTTAGAAGTTAGCAGGAAGTTAGCTCGCTAGTTTCCACCTAAACATGACATAGCATGTTCTGACGGAGAGATTTCTGAAAAATTCAATCGTACAGCTCTGCTACGTGAAGACAGAAAACTAAACAGCAGTGACATTTCTAGGTTTACTGAAGTCGGGCTAGCTGGTATATAATGATGTGTTACATGGTGGCTAGCTACCATGTACAGCTACATAATTACATGGTAAGGTTTTGAAAACTGAGCTTTAAAATGAACAGTGGTAATAAAAAGCGAGAGAGGCCGGCAGTGATCACTGAATGTTTTTAGGGGCTTGTTCAGATTGAATAGATTAAGAAAGAAAACATTAAAAATGTTAAAAGCACAACAGCCTTAATAAACGCAGAGTAATTTGGACTCGGAAGCAGGGTTCATGCTTCATCACTTAAAGTTGACCTTGAAGACCGTGATGGATGTAAGGTAAAATTTAGTAGTAGTTTTGCCTAACATGACTCCCTTCTACACCCCTCAGAATTTATTCAAAATTTTTCAGGCTATCATGTTTACATACAGAATGACAGGCATGCAAATCCTACCAAAAACATAACCTCCTTGGTGGAGGTAATAACATTTGGTCTAAAATCCCTTTACCTACTTGTGCTATGAAATGTGAAAACTCTTTAAATTATTCCTGTACAATAAATGAGCATAAGGTCTGTGTGCTTTTTACAGTTGCTTTTTATGCATTTACTATATAACGAAAGATTAAACTGGTAGGACTAAAAAACTGGTCTGTATAGAGCCAGAGATTTTCAAGGCTATATGAGAGCTACAATATAATCACCACAACATTCAAACTGAGTGTAGTGCACACTGGACCAAGTTGGCTGGTATTCCCCTTTCATGAAGAAGAGCAAGCATTTAACATAACATTAGATATAGTGGTGGTGTAGTGGGCAGTATGGTGGTTAGCACTGTTGCAGCAAGAAGGTCCTGAGTTCAATTCCACCATCAGGCCGGGGTCTATCTGTGTGGAGTTTGCATGTTCTCCCCGTGTTTGCGTGGGTTCCCTCCGGGTACTCCGGCTTCCTCCCACCATCCAAAGACATGCAGTTTGTGGGGATAGGTTAATTGATTAATCCAAATTGCCCATAGGAGTGAATGTGAGTGTGAATGGTTGTCTGTCTCTGTGTGTTAGCCCTGCGACAGACTGGTGACCTGCGCAGGGTGTACCCCGCCTCTTGCCCTATGACAGCTGGGATAGGCTCCAGCAACCCTGAGAAGCGGATGGATGGATGGATGGATGAGATGTAGTGTTATATAAAAATACTGGATACTTGCTGCAGTTGTTAGTAGCAGTTGGCAGCCACTTCTGCCAGTGGTTCAAAACTCTGTGCAGCAACTCCTGCTGATGTGAAACACATCTGGAGCTCTTTCAGATTAGTCTTCTTCCTGTTCCTAAAAACTAACAGCCTTTTGTATCTGCATAAATTGTTATCACAGTGCTGTACATACAGTGCAACATGAGGAAATAAGATGCTGGTGGGTTGTTTCCGAGTTCTCCGCTGTGACATACTGCAAAGACCTCCATTCTCCTTGAGATTAAATTGCCTGTCATGAAGCTCGGCAGCTGACTGGCAGCTCCTCTGCTCCTCTAAAAGTACATTCTGGAAAAGACTCGAGGAGCCTAGCATAACAACCTTCATAACGACGTCCCCTATCAATTCCAACCGCCTGTCAGGCGCCACGTAGGTTTGACGAACTGAAGGAAGCCATTGGCGGACTTGTAAGGCCCCCATTATTGATGCTGAACTTCTGACAGGAAACAGACAGCTCTGACAGCCTGGTTAGATTAATTCACAAATGGTCTGTTTGATGAAGAATTGGGCAGAGCAGCATGGCGATGCATAGTTTTATTTTAATCATCCACAATTATGCAGGAAAGGAAAACAATCCAAGAACCATCAGGCCACCACTTGACAAGAAAACCAGCATAATCACATCAAGCAGAGAGTGAAGAGTTTCCATAAGTTCAGGTGGTTGCACCACTTTGCTGGTTGCTGAACAAGCTTGAGATAAATTCTTCCCTCTTTTTTATAGAGCCATTTATATTCAGGGCTGTCATTGTGATTAATGTGGTACTAATTTGAGAATAATTTCAGGCTGAAATGACAAAGAGCAAAGTCATTTCTTGTCAGGAGAGAAACTGTCTTCAGAGATGGATCTACGCTGCGTTTCAACTCAGGAGGTGGATCATTACCAGGATTCGAGTGTCTCAAACACCGCCGAAAATACTAAGAGGAAAAACCAAGTCTTCCCTGAGTATTGTGTTAATTTAATTGGTGGCTGGCAAGTGCTAATTTAACTGGCAAAAGCTTCATTTCTATTCAGCTCATGAAGAAAGGCTGGCTCAAAGTCTTAACACAGCAGGTACAGGGCTCATGTTTGTGTCATTTAGCTGTGTAATTGGAACACTGCAGTGTCCTTTCCTGCAATATGTTTTGTGTTCTAACTACCATGACCGGGCTTTTCGCAGGATGGCCATTTTAAAGATGAACAGGGAGTGATTTTAATGTGTGAATCAGCCTGTAAAATCAGCAGAAACTGAAAGTGGTGGCACCACAGAGCCACCTTTCTCCAAATTAAGTTTCACGCTCTGGACTATTGGGCAATTTCTGCCACAAATCAAAACTCGTAGTCACTGTTCTTCTGGGAAATTTATAGGTGTGGTGCTAGTCTGCGTTTATTTAAATGGTAGAAGCATAGCAGATTAGTATCAAGGATGTAGCAGGGTGGGAGAAGAAGAAAACTTTCAGTATTCACTTTTCAAGGCGTTAATGACATTCAAACCAGGATTGCAACACAGGTAAGGAAAAAACAGGCTCTTATCAGGGGGGGAGGATTGTACCTCAGGGTGGGCTCCGTTTGTATCCAACTCTGTGCAGCTGATGTCTTTAAAAATTTTGTTGTCCTCTTAAAAATTTACATTTAAATTTTGAAGCAGCAATATTTAAAAAACAAAAAAGGGTTAGGGTGGCTTGCATTTTCAGCCACAGCTGGAAAAAAAGTCACATAGTTAAAAGTGTTAGAGCACAGAAATGATGAGCTCTTTTCAAAACAGTGTTTGCAGCTAACCAAAGATCAGTGAGTGAAAACAAGTATTGATCTGCAGCTCAGCTCTCACAGTTACATTGTTTGCTTTGTAGTTATTGGTCCCGCTAGTTATTATTATCATTCCTTACAAAATGATGTAGCTCAGGGTTTTAAGATTTCAAGGACTCGGGGTGACGTTCATGACTGTCATAGCAATTTTTCACGCTCTGAAATGTAATGGCTCTGAAATCTAAGCAGGCTGTGCCTCGAAGTTTCACTTAAAAAAAACATCACTTTATCTCAGTGGCAGCATAGCAATGGAAATATCAGCATATCAGTTAGTTTTAGGCATTCCTGTTTATTACGTTTGCTAAATTCAAACAAAACAAGCTATTGATCCAGTACTGAAGACACGATTCACTGTGTTTTACTCTTTAACATAGTCAGATCCACAGGCAAAAACAAATAGGCTCAAGCACTCTGACAATATTATGGTATATGCCTGGTATATCAGGATATTTAGAAATCCCCAAATCATTTGAAATACCATCAAAACTACAGACCCTCTGCTTTCTATTAAGGTCATGTGATGTATTGTAGTGTAGTCTACTTCAAAGCATGCAGCTTTTTAGCACCAGCAGCTGAGACAGAAAGATGGTGACTGTGAGAGACCGAGGGCAATGCTGAGTGATCAGTTTAAAGAAATGTCTCTGCCTCTCTCTGTATGGGAGCATTAGTTATTTCCTGATGATAAAGGTGAGCTAGCTGATATATTCCCACTTTTAATTTCTTCCAATTAAAAGAGCAGTTTAGTGCCATGAGATTCTCCCAGAAGAATGCAAGGCAAAGGGCGCTTTTATTATACCAGAAAAAGCTCTTTCCAGTGCAAATGACTATGTCGAGTCATGAAAAAGAAAGTTTTCACATGACTGTGTGCAGTCCTGTAAAAAACTAAGTCCTCCCTATCATTTAGCAGCTTGTAGAACCACCTTTAGCAGTAATAGCTTGAAGTAACTGTTTCCTGTATGGTTTCATCAGCCTCTCACATCATTGTGGGAGGCTCTTCTTTACAATGTTGCTTCATTTCATTGAGGTTTGCATCCATTCATTTATGTACAACTCTCTGAAGGTTCCACCACAGCATTTCAGTCAGTTTTAGCCAAGCTTTACTCACATTTTGCTCTAAAATATTTTGGTATACAGAGCAGTACATGGCCCATTAAATCACAGCAAGCTGTCCAAGACAACGAGCACAAATCATAACCCCGCCACCACCGTGCTCGATAGTTCATATGAGGTGTTTGTGCTGATATGTAGTGTTTGGTTTAAACCAGATGTGCCGCTGTGCATTATGGGCAAACAGCTGCACTTTGGTCTCGTCTGTTCAAAGGACATTGATGCAGAGGTCTTGTGGTTTGTTCAAACATAAGCTGTGCTGCCATGTTCTTTTTAGAGACAAGAGGCTTTCTCCTGGCAACACTTCCAAACAAGCCATGCTCATTAAGTCTTTTCCTAATTGTACTGTCATTAAATAAACCTTTAATATGCTAACTCAGAGTCTGAGATGTTGCTGTTTCTCTAAACACTGCACAGTCTGACCTTGGTGTGAATTTGCTGGTGTGTCCACTCCTCGGACGATTGGAGCAACAAGGTACCAAATATGGTTCTGTTATAGAGGTCCTCACACTTGCAGATGATCAATTAATCAAGTGCATTTAATTAACATCACCTGGCTGGTACTTGTACTCTTAATTCCTATGGAAGCAGTAAAGGTGGACTTTTCCCCCCCCCAACTTTATCAAATCCTTCAGGTAACATGGCACTATTCTCCATACGCACATCCACTGAACAACAGAGCAAAGAGATGGTGTCCTACTTCTACCCTGAGCTGAAAGTAATGTAGTCTATACCTTAAGAAGAGAAGTGAATTACCATTAACTCAATCCATAAATGAGTGATCATAAGCAGACGGATGATAGATGAACAAATAAAGGAGTCTAAAAGTACTGTACAATAACATTTGCCTGGGCATATCCTAGGAGCAATCCAGAGGGTGTTTATTTCTCTTTCTTTTACTTTCTCTGCCATTTTTCTACAATAACTTACAATCAGTGTCATTTGGTAGATTACATGACAAAAGTCCTACAACGACTTCAAGAACAAAACACAAATCTCCCAGAGTAATGATTCTCCTCAGCGTGAGATGCTGTAGACTTTTTCATCTGTTCAAATTGAATCGTGAATCGAGTATGTGGAGGATGAGCAGAGGTTTAAAAATATAAAATTATAAGAGAACTATAAACAGTGTAATAAAAAAGCGCCACTAGCCCACATTAGAGTTTTTGTTCCCTCTCATCCCTGCGGTATAACGCATCGCAGACAGCGCAGGTTACTGCTGTCACCTTTGAGGATGTCTGTGTTTATCTGTATAAAAGATACAGTTTAAACTGTTACCTCTTGCTGCCATTTGGGGCTCTAAATGTGCAAAAGTCATTGTTGCGTCTCAGCATATTTACATGTCAGACACTGTTTTTCTTGCTGAGACGTGCTCCAAACCGACTCTATTCCCCACTGGGTTCCGAGCTTTGTGGTAGCCCGTCGCTGCATGGTTTATATTTTGAACTCTCGAGGTGCTTCTGGGGTGCATTCGATGCATTTATGATACAACTATACAGGTCAGAATAGCTGAGTTCCTAGTTTATGTTGTGCTGTTTTCCCGAAAAGCTAAGCAAAGGTGAAGAAGAAAGCGTGACCCCCCCGCTGCTTTAAGCAGCCTGCAGAAAGATCTGAAACTTAAGAAACTTGTTTCTCTGACTGAGTTCAAAGGTGTGCAAGATAAATCCGCTGGGAAATGCTGATGCTTTGAACAGGTTGTTGTTGTGTGTTTGGATCATAAACCTCTTCTCATTCAACTCTCTAGTGTGGTTACGTTACTGGGAGAGATGTACTTAATAATATAATTTGACTATAACGTAAAAATGAGCCATCTTTGAAAATTCTTTATGTTCAAAATGAAAGTGAGGATTCTAATGAATTGAGACAAGTAAATGTTTGAAACTTCAAATATAATAAGGAGAACAATAACAGATTTATCACCTGGACGCCGCTGTGAAGCATCTGACGTTACCAAAGCTGGTCTCTGTCAGCAGAAATCTGTCAAACAACAAAAGAAAATACAGTCACCACGTGATAATTACCTCAATCTGTTCCCAGATATCACTCATCTCAGAAGCCTGGACCACTAAAAGCAAAAAATGATTACAAAGATGTATGTATATATATAATATAAAATAATCCCATTTTGAGGTCTCGACAAATCCCTTAATCAATAGCCCCAGGCTCCAGGCTCCCGGCTCCCGGCAGGTGTGGTGCAGGCAGTTTAAATAATTAAGTACATGGAGAGAGGCAGAACTGAAGTCTACGGGTCATCATAACACAGTGAAGGATACGGGCATCACGTTACAACGTTAAAAGCAGGTAATTGGAGTGAGTAATTGGCCAGTTTGGGTGCTTGAAGTGGCCTGAAAGTGCTAAGGAGACATGGCAGCCCATTGATTACAGGCCCCAGGGGGTCCAAGCACCGACTGCAAACATCAGTTTTTAGGTAAAGGCAGAAGAGACAACGGTAATAGAAGCCGCAGCCTGTTGACCTTGTAGAGCTGAAGTGGGTTAGGTCAGATTCAACAGGTTTGGATGTGGCACCAGTGAAGACTTGTGGGTTAACCTTACCTTAGTGGTTTTGATCTTGTTTCCTGTAGCACAGCTCCAACCTTTCAGATCAGGAAGAACTTTGCATTCCTCCCCATCAAGGCACGGATGCATCTGACACCACCACTTCTGTTCCACTATTGACGCTAACAAAAAGACATAAAGGTCAAAGAACAAATAGGTGGAAATATCTTTGTTCACAGTATTATGGTTAGGAAATACTGATAAAGGACTAGACTGTCGTGCTTATTTCTTTTTTTCCACTTTTGAATGATAAAGTTGGTTTAGCTGCTAATCCAGAGCTCATTTCACATTTCACTGACATTGTGTCCCTGCAGATTTGCTAACTTAGCATACTGTTTTAAAAAAGAGTAGTTAATATATTTATAGATGGATATAATCAACAATCCCACTAAAAGTCAAACACAAACAGGTAACAAATAACCAGGAACAAGATGGCTGTAAAGGATTATGGTAAATGGCCTGTATTTATATAGCGCTTTACTAGTCCCTAAGGACCCCAAAGCACTTTACATATCCAGTCATTCACCCATTCATTCACACACTGGTGATGGCAGCTACATGTAGCCACAGCCACCCTGGGGCGCACTGACAGAGGCGAGGCTGCCGGACACTGGCGCCACCGGGCCCTCTGACCACCACCAGTAGGCAACGGGTGAAGTGTCCTGCCCAAGGACACAACGACCAAGACTGTCCAAGCCGGGGCTCGAACCGGCAACCTTCCAATTACAAGACGAACTCCCAACTCTTGAGCCACGATCGCCCCATAACGAGTGTATTATGAGTGTAAGGCAAACTCTTCTCTTAATTTATTTTGCATTTATAAAGATTTGCCACTGCACACACTCTTCAGATGTTCATGGTTGGTTATCTTTCTGTTGACAAAGACCTCAGCCACACACAGACCTGTTGGGCCATTTGTCAACCACTAGCAGTGGTTGTTAAATGTTGATTAGTCAGACAGTTGGTTTAACATGTCAAAATAAGGTAAAAAAAAATGCTTGTAATAAATCCTCGGCAGACCCGACCACATTTCCATCATTTTCAGCGTACTTTATTATTATTTCACACACTCAGCTGCAGCTCTCCCGCTGCCAGCTGCACACATCACCCACAACAACCACACACTCAGGACCCAGTACTATTTATGCAGGGCGGTGTGACGAGCTGCATCGGCTTCTCCTGCAGCCGTGTCACAAACATGTCTGCCACAATGTACTCAAAAACCTAAAGTAGGTGATTCTTTGTTGAATATTGCTAACTAATAAAGAAGAAAACCATGTTTACCATCACACATTTAGAATTCATAAATGTTTTGTTTTTATATTAAAAGTCATTTGCATTTTATTTTGCAATTTCATTTCGACACCATTTTTGTTTAGGTCTCAAGAACATTTCCACACAACGTTATGAGCCTGAGATGAAGGTTCCCATCGGATATAAATCAAATCATCATACCTGTCTCTCAGCAAGCCATGTCACCTTCCGACAGCTGTCTTAAATGATGTAAGATTTGCTTTTTGACTGGCAACACTCACCTCTATTTCAGGTATTCAAACAATCTTGTGACAAATCTGATCCACGTGTAAGGGTGGGACGGGAACTACGAACAGATGTGACTTCAGTCATGTAAATGGAAATCACTGAGTTGCATTGAGAACACCAACTCATCTGCCTCTGCAACAGTGAGCATTAAACCGCTAATGCTGCGATCTACAAGACATTATTTAAATTTGGCTTATTACAGAGGTCATTATCCACGTTCCACAACCCCCTTCACTGCTGTTAGTGTACTTCCTAATGAAGAGAATGGGTATTATAATCCACATATACCGCTGGAGCCTCACTCCATTAAATTGCAGAGAATGGAGAAGTTATGACATGAGGGAATCAATTTGAATTACACAGCTGGGGTTATGGCAGCAGTGTGGTGTAAAAAGTGCATCAGGTCAACTACAAGCAGATGGTGGTTGTGTAACAGCAGCTATTAAAAAGCCACAAAGGTTTCTCATGAAATGAAATGGGAGTATTGATGAACAAACATACCAAAAGTGTATGGGATACATCTCACTTAACAGGTAATGATGCCGTGAAGGCACGAGGGCAGCTCAGAGTGAAAACATCTGGGAAAAAGAATTAAAGTTATGCTTTATTTTTCCTTGATTGTTTTAGTGTAGCCATAAAAATGCCTTTGAATCAATGCACTGACCTTGGGTTTATACTCATAAATGATCACACTGGAGACACGCAGATCTGACTTCAAATCCTTTAATTTTCACAAAAATCGAGTGCACCTTATAATCCGGTGCGTCTTTTGTAGGAATTCTGGATGTGATTACTGATCTCGAACTGCTTTTATGATGTACACGGCGCTCAAAATCTGTCAAAAAATGTTTTAGTATGACTTTGGTAAGATACGAAGCTGCACCGCTTGATGGATTGTCGGAGCACTACGGCTACCATAGTCAGGAGCCTCGCGGAGTAATCTGGGTCCAAAACTGGCAACACAGTGAACACCAGCAAGCACTGCAGACACTGCAAAGCCTTGATAATTGCCCATTATCAGATTATCAAGGCAAAGATGTAAAAGCCTGTTTTGTTAAGTGGCTATACAACAATATGGTAGTACAAAATCCATTCAGTAAAGTTTTCGGGTATCTTCTGTAGCTGCCTCTCTAAAATTACACCTTCAGATCTCTTCAAGTTTTCTCAGATGTCTGCAGGTTCATTTATCTTCATATAAAGTGGAGATTGTCTCACACTGAGTGCAGCTAAAGGTAATCCCTGGTTGAGGAAGAAAGAATAATTAAAAGGTTAAGTGCTGATCATTCTTCTCTGAGATCACCCATGGAGCTTTAAACTGAGGCCAGTGGCTCACAGCTCTAATTTGCAGAAAATGTCAATACTAAAATGTCAAGGAATAGGTCAAACACGACTGGGTCCAGAGTTTAGCCAGAAATCCGTGCTTTTCAAACCAAAGAGAAGCAGCCACTTCAGCTGACACATTAGCATGCTAAGAGACCTTCTGGGTCATCGACTTTACAGTCTGCATTGGACAGCGTCACATTCATTTATCAGTCACTTTAAAAACCCTTCAGGAGAGTCTCTGCAAAGCCCTGGGGCTTCATCAGGACACCTCAAACTGTGAGAATATTTCAATGAGTTTTAATTACAGGTTCATTGTGTATTCCACAGGATGTATCAAGCACAGAAGCAGTTACAAAGTGTTTTGAGGATTTTGAGCTTTAGTTGAATAAAATAAGTCATAACTATGCCATCTTAGGCGTTGGGAAGCTGATATAACTGTGTGTCTGTTTTCTTCATTTTATAAATGGACTACAAAAACAGAACAATGTCTAAAACGTATTGAAAAAAGGGGATATGTGTTGGTTCATTTCTCTGTGCTGTGACTGATAAGAAATTGTACTCTTTTAGCATATTCCTTCAATAGTAGACTTGGTACTGTATGTACTGGCATTTATCACTGACCTCAGCAAGTCTCCCTCAAAATCTGTGGGATGGAGTATCAGCAAAAAAAAAAAAGGTGAACACTGCCAATGAAATATTCGGTTACTGGAACATACCATCTACGCACGATGGGGCAGCTCTGGTGGTGCCTGCCACTTGTCCGGGAAAGCAGGAGCACTTCACAGTTTGCGACCGCTCCTCAATTTTGTTCTTGTTGCAGCAGCGGTGCAACGCCACCACCTCGCAGGTGCCAGTTCGAACATGGTGGGCTGCTGGGGAAATGATAGAAAAAGTCAGTGCTCATTGAATGATTCACTGTAGTTTGAACACTCATTTGAAGCTGCACTACTGGCCTTGGATTGAATCCCAAGATAATATCTCTCTTTGGTCTTTCATCTGTGGGAACGATTAGCCTGAAAGCAAAAAGGCCACTAATTTCCTTAAAAGAGCTCATTTATCACAGGCTTCTCTCGTTATGTGAACAGTACCAGTCTATAAATTTGTATGATTCACAAGTGACAGCTTTAACAAGAAGCAAAGGCCAACATATGCTATATAATTTGCATATCATATAGTGACCCCAGATTCAGCTTTCTAAGGCAGGCTTTCTGCTTTGTGAAGTAGCCCTAATGTGTTAGGCTCCAGTTAAACAGTTACATTTCAACTCATATATCTATATATATATATATATATATATTACTATCAAATATATAGGATTTAAGATCTTAGAAGACCACTAAAATTGTTATTGTTCTCCTTACTGCTGTGTTTTTCAGATTGGCTAATCAGCAGGGTATTAGCTGGTTAGCTGACCTGTATGTAGATTTGGCTGTTGCTTCTTCTATTCACTCAACCAGTTTCTAGGAAAAAGTATTTTAATGAGGTGGCATCTTTCTTTGGTGTCAGTTTTTCAACAGCTCTGAGTGAATCACTGGCAGCCCCGGTGTCTGGTTTAGTAGAGAAGGGGATTGTTAACTTGCTAGCATTTATCAAATATCCTAGCTTGGCAGGGGCTGACGTGGTGGCTATACTAGACGTGTTTCCCTATTGTCAGGGTAGACTATAGTACCGCCTGCTTCTGCACCTGTTGTACAGGTACTAACTGAGAACAGGCCGATGACACGCCCCCACTTTGACTCACTTTCTGCAGTCTTCACTTGGCTATGGCTAATGCTAGGTTGATGTTGTCTAGCATGCTTCCAGCTGAAGAGGGAGGAGTGTGATAGGGATTTCCAGTTTAAGAAAGAGTTGGAGTTGCAGAGGTGAAGTTGAAATAACGGCACCTGGAACCCCAGCAATGTTCTTTGTGTGGCTCCCGCTGCTCTGCAGTCTAAGCTGGCATTTGATATCACTCTCAATTTTTTGTGACACTAAAATGGATACTTTGCACTTTAAATCCAATGAACAAATAGGTACAGGTACTGCCCTGGCTGCAGGATGTGTGGGCCAAGAAATTTGTTCAGCCCTATCAGCTGAGGATACTTTTAACAATAAAAACTTAAAAAGTGCCATCCTGTTAGTCTGTGAACTTGTCCAAGAAGCAGGCAGCACTTTCTGGGCCTAAGGAGGACATCAAAGCCAGGCCTGTCTTGATTTTGCAAGGTAGAAGGGTATTGTTTTCGATTGGTGGGTTGTAAGGCTGCTGGCTTTAATGCAAAAGGTGTCGTGACTACAACAATCTGCCATACTCGCTTCTGAGTTCACCGGGACCCACAAAGCTTCCGAGTATGATCAGCCCACAGAATAGTGTGCCAGTTGCACAGGTAAGAAGAGTAAATGTCTCTATGTCCAACCCTAAGACACAGAGAAAGGATTTCTTTTGTTTTAAGGCTGAATGTGAACAATATCAATGAAAACAGTCAGTTTCAGCTCAATTTCTTTTTTACACAACTTGTACATAAATCATCAAATTATCTTTTACAGGTAAAATGCAGAAGGCTGCACTTTTATACAGAGCATGAGGCATATGTCGTGTAATACATACAAATGACTGATAATAATTGTGTATATCTGAGAAGTTTTCCATGTGGGAAAGTCACTCAATATGTTATGATTATGAAACACTAAAAAAAAATAGCCTTTGTTTTGTTTTCATGAAAAGTCCTTAGATAGCCCTGATGGTCAGAGTCCCTTTAAGATCATTACTTACTTAAGTTTGGCTCTGAAGTCTGATTGCTGAAACTGTAATCCAGCTCTTTACAGAGGATAATATGGTGACCAGTCAGCCTCTGGCATCATTTGCACAATAAATATAATCGTAAATATGTCTATGTAAAAATAGAAAATGGCACTGTGTATATGAAGAATTACTCAAGTATGATGCTGTTCTAGATTTATCCCAGCAAGCAGCATTCTGTCGAAACAAAAAGCAAACAAACAAACAAACAAAATCAGGTCTGTGAAGGCGAAAGTGCAGCGCTGCAGTATGTGGAGCCAATTTCCAGATCACGCTCTATTGTCTGAATTATTTAGAGCCTGAGCTGCTCCATCCTCTTTTAATTGCATGTGACATTTTCATGAGGTGTCCTTCTGCTGAGATACACACTGCTGCCGCTGCGGTAAACAGTAAATCTGAAACGACTGCATGAAACTGGTCCTAACAGTCTGTACTCGAGCAACTCAACTAAGCCTGGTTAATTTCATTTTCACTTCAGCGTGTTACGTCTGTGGACAGCAACAGTTTGGCTGCTGTAACAAGCAGCTCTAAAGGCGATGGAATCAGCTGCTTTTCTGAGACCGAATGATATTAAATCTGACAACACGCAACACAAAAGCATCTGTTATCTTATTTGAGTTCAGAAAATATGACTTTTACTGAGGCTCTGATATTTGCTGCTCCATGTTTTTGGTTATCTAATCTCTACGAAGTGATAGGATCAAATATTTCACACATATTATACATGTTATCATCGGGCAAAAAAACCCACAATACTTAAAATACAAAAAGCAAAGAAACAACAACACAGGAAGAGCAAGGGGACGTCCTGTTTTTGATTATGCGTGTCTGCTCTATCCTCACCATCCTTTCTCAAATCACCAGGTAGGTAGCCATCCAAAAGTAGCGGGATGCTTACTGCAAATAAGAAAAAAAGATATGAAAGACAAACACACAGTAAGCTGAGCTGCTTTAGGTCTTTGTGCTGCCAGCAGCTTCATACTGAGAAGCAATGGTGTTTCTGACTGGATTTAGAGTTCTTTTTGGATGCCTGCTCAGCGCACACTGCCAGCAGATACAGAGAAAGCATTTCACTCAGGAATCATTCAGTCCTCCTCACACAAAGTCCATCTTTTAGCCTGTTGTGCTCCGCTTTGACAGAGAGGATCCCTCTGGCTCCGGATACACCACAGCTGCTGCTGCCGTGGTTATGTTTTTAGATTCGTCCTTCAAAATTTTATAGCACCAGCATGATGCCATGAAATTTAAATAACAGGATGCAGGGACTCCCTGATGGCTAAGCATGTCATGTAACTGCATCGTCCCCAGTCTGACTCTGGCTGGGGACTTTTGTTGCTTGTTGTAGCCTTTTCTCTTGTCCTATATGTCCTGTCTGCATCTCAACTGTGGTTCTATCCAAAAATGGCAAAAATGAAAACAGCCATGCATGAAAAACTAGACAAGCCTTTTTGAGATGGACGCTGGAAACTATAAATACTTATGAGTGAGTACTCATAAGTACTTATAGAGTAGGTAGTACTTCTTCTGTGAAGACATTAGTGGCATGTGATACTGCATATTTTGGTATCAGTCAAATACCGAGTATATACTGTGATACTGATACTGACTCTTATCCTCTAAAGGCAGCGTATGCAGGGGAGAGTAGCACATTTTTCATTTCCAAACAACAACAATAATTTAACATAATTCATTTGGCTACATCCTGAACTTGGGGAACAGAAACAAAGTATTGATCCTGTCACACTAGTATCAATGTGATACCAATACCAGCCTTGATATCAATACCTCGATCAATCTGCCCGCTTCTAGCAGACACATTGTTGGAATTGAGATAAGTGAGAGACGCAAGAGAATGTTGGTGTTCCAATTACAGCATAAAGAGAAATAAAGTTAGGTTATACTAACAGCAGGAATATTTCCAGGTTTTTTAAGTTATGGCGAGCAAGGTAAGACCAAGAATGAGGAGGCTTTGGACCAAACCACACCAAACTGTCTATTTTAATGCTTATAGTTTAGTAAAATGTGAAATAGTCACCCACAAAACATGCTCTGTTTCTTTGTGTTCATTGTCACAATTGGTCCAGTTTGTTTGGTTCAGACCCAGTGGGAATTACAACATTGCAAACATAAAAACAGCTATAAACTAAGAAAATCACTGCATTTCAACCAAATCCCTGATCTTTTGTTTTTGTTTACATAATGAAGTCATTTTTAATGCCTAAATCTAAGCAGCTGATACATTTTGAATAAACAGCATATTTTAAAAAAAAAATGACAGCTAAAAATCTGTGATGTGTTTTAGTTGAATTGAGATGATTCTCTGGCAACTGCAACTCCAATCGCCAAAGTGGAAAATATTCTTTTTTTTTCAACATGAAGTACTACAAACGAGCTGGGGCTGGATTGTGTTCTGGGATGCGAAACTAATTCAGGACAAGACAATAAAAATCGTGTCCAGAATGATGAACCAATAGATAAGAGCCTGCATTGTCTATAATTCAGATAATACCTTATAATTACTGTATATTATTTAACCACTGTAAAGATCGAACCAACACATCGTCACGATGTACACTTGAGGACTGTTTATTGAAGCATCGCACGTTTTTATGGTTCGGCACCACACACACACACACACACACACACACACACACACACACACACACACACACACAC
>NW_005187451.1:405539-416250 GCF_000239375.1 Pundamilia nyererei
CACACACACACACACACACACACACACACACACACACACACACACACTCCCCTCTCTGGTCTCCGGCTTTACTATATAAAAAGAGAAAAACCTCATTAGGCAGATCATCTCCACCTGTCCCTCCAGCCTTGGCTCCACCCCCTTGAGCTCACTGCCCCACTCCTCCCCTGCAGCTGACCACACCTCCACCACAACCATATTTAGCCACATTTATAGTTACATATTAGAAGAACTTTTTTTTTTTTGCAGTGATTTTCTAAATGGAAAAATATCAACTGAACAAGTACAGATAAAAATTAAAAACAGTATTATTATTATTATTATTATAAGAACCTATGCAAATGTTCTTACATGATTTTTTCTGATGTGAAAATTGTTAATTGTATGAAACATTCACTTTCTTAACAGGAGTATCCCACAGACACATAGTACCTGCTAATATGTGCTAATTAACATAAAAATAAGATGCAATTTTACTCAAAAATGGAACAAAGGCCAACTGGAGGGGCTAATGTGGCTGTAAACCACACAGCAAACCAGAGTTTTTATCAGATAATTGTATTGAAAGAAAATACCCCAAAAGGCACAAACACAACAAACACTGCATGAGGTGGCTGAGATGATACCTAGCAGATGGCTGAGAGCCCATTTGACCTGCCTGTCAATGCAACCATGGCTATAGCAAACTATAATGCACATCCCAGCAAAATGAAGCAGGTAATTAAAAGAAAATCAACCCAGGTACATTTGTTATAACCAGAACAGGCTATAAAAGACAGCTTCTCCTGTAAATTTGTACACTGTACCAAACATAACTCAGAAAGGTTCAAATAAATTGAACGGCTCTATAAACCAAAACCTAAAAATATTACACCAGGGAGCTTAATAAAATAATAACTACAGATGGGCAGGATGGTTATGATCCATAGTCATTCACCACACCCACAGTCATTCTGATGACCTCTGTGGCAGCGGACGAATGCGAATATGATCTTGATTTAAACTGAATTCAAATAGCAGCAGCGTTTCTGTTTCTCTCTGCGACTAAGATGGATGTGTGATCGACAGCTAACAGCTCAACATGCAGGCCACAGAAACATCTCTTTATGGTAAAATATCCAGGACTACGCTGGGTTTCATCCCCACACAGTGCAGTCCCTCCACACTTCCTCTTCTCTCTTAGATTAACGTCCCTGTCTGCACGAAAACTCCCGAAGCCAGGTAGTGTGACACTGTAGTCTGGGGAACGTGAGTGTCTCCATGAAAAACATCAAACCACACTCACTGTGTTCCCTCTGGGTCTTAATCAGCTCGCTAAGCTCGTCCATCTTATTGTCCAAGGACCTCACATTCCTCATGATAATCGCTGGAACAGCTCCAGCACTGAGAGCCGGTTGTTTCCTCCGTAGCACCTTTGGGATTACAGGCCTCGCTCTGGGCAAGTAGAACTGTCAATGTGATCGTAACAGGCAAAAAAAAACAACTGCAAATGATGAAACTACCTACTTGCCAAACAAAACACAACAAGTACACCTTTGCATAAAATATAACGAGGAAGAAGAATCTGTTTTAAAAAACACAGAAATATCTACATATCATACAATTTTGTAATATTATGGATGCCACAGAGCATTTTTCAAACTTTCTACCACTGTTACTGTTAACAAAGATGTGTAATGTTGCCCCAGCGGACTGTTTAGTACCAGTCCATTTCACTACATTTGTGTTTGAGGATAATCTAATGCAGAGCAAATCCAGTTACAAACAAACGCCTTCTGGCATTTTACATTACCTTGCAGGAAACCAAGACGATTATGTGCAGTAAAGATGGGAAGCACAATTGTTATTTTGGTTTACAAGATTTGGTTTATTTTAGTATTTTAAAGCAAAAAAAAAAATATCAGCCAAAGGGAATTTTGGAAAACAAATCCCCCCAACTATATTAGTGAGAGAAAGCCAGAAATATGAACCCTGCTGGAAATTTCCAGAGGCAGAGTGAGCAGTCTGCTGCTTTGCAAAGCTAGTGAATTGTGCCTGTGGGGGTAAACACGACCCCCTGGTACAAAAACTCTGAAGCTAAAAAGAAAAAGAATTATGAATAATAAGGAACAATGGAAGTAAAAACGTTCATCAAGAATTTATAACAAAAATATATACACAATGTAAAGAAATGCATTTGACTGTATACTGTTTTATAGTAAACTTGAATGCATTTCCTCAGTGAAATTTGCAGTGTTGTAGAACAAAATTTCAGCGCTCCCTTCGATGAATCCACAGACTGGAAATGATACAGAGAGTCTGCTGATATCCATATGAGCCAACACTTCACCGTTTTTACCTTCGGTACAATATGCTCAGCATGCCACTGCAAAAACTGAGTCGCATGACACATTATTCCTCACATCTGGCGTGTTTAAGCCCAGAGGCTGATAGTTGCTCTCTTATGATTCTCTCACAACTCTGAGCTCTGAAACCCAGTGAGAACTAGATGTGCTCTCTGCCCTGATGCTCCCACCATAGTATGTATACACGCCAGTAAGACTGATCAATAATTGCACAGCTGACAGTGAATACGAGGCTCTAAATGCAACATAAAATTGTACGTGATAGTCAAAATTGACACATTTAAATTTCCTAAACTGTATCACTTAGTAGATTTTTCATCTTAAGGTAAAATACAGTTAGGCTGTCCTCTGAATGGCTCATAATAATGTGCTATTCATATACAGCCTTCCTCTTGGCATTCATTTCTATTCTCTGATGATTGTTCAAAGGATGTAGATCAGTACCAGTGACTAACATGTTTCTTATTAGGTGCCATCTAAGTGACATGAATTTAAACACACCCCATATCCAAAAGCTCTAATTTAATACTCCAATGAATTATTAAAAAAAAAAAAAAGATCAAATGTTTGAAATGAACTGAGACATTTTCTTTGGTGTATTTCTTTCTCCTTCAGTCTTTCACCTTATCTCTGTCCTTTAAACTTTATGTCATTTCTTTTTCAAAGCACCCTTCTCTTACTGATCACAGTGCAGTCACGAGTAGGAATGTAACCCATGACTCGTCTTTTCTGATTCTTGGCCCTTAGTCTTTATAATGCGTAACATGAAACATGTTCATAGGGCTGACCTCTGAAAATCACTGCTTTGAAGCCTTACTCAGAGATCCTCTATTTGTGTCCAGTCCTTTGAGCATTGATTTATCCACATGACATCATGCAATGTTCTGGTGGTCAACCAAAGAAAGAAGCCAATTTGCATGTGGAGCGATATTCTTGCTGCTGACTGACCCTTTCACTATAAAACACATCGCCTTGTTAGTGATGTGAGCATCAACAGCAACCTTAGCGAGTACACCGTTCCAGCTTTATATGTATTTAGGCTCATAGACGCAGTCAAGATGACCAGCTGAAGTTCAAGTTTAGGCATCAAAGGTTTAGGGGAAAACAGATGGGTCTGGGTTAGAACAGCGGTCCCCAACCCCCGGGCCACGGACCGGTTTGGTGCCGGGCCGCTAGAGTTGAGGCTCGGGTGTGAAATTTATGGTTTTCAGGATTTTTATCGTTAACTCTGTTTCCCTGGGTCTTTCCCCGTGTGTTATGAATAATTGTTCTTTTTTGGTACCGGTACTGGTTTTATTTTGTTGTATTTATCCGCAACATGTTAAAGTTCGGTCCGTGAAGATCTTGTCGGACATAAAGCGGTCCAAGCGCAAAAAAGGTTGGGGACCACTGGGTTAGAACGCACCATTTCGCAACATAAAACACGCTGAAGGGAAAACTTTACCTACAATAAACTTTTCCAATATTTTCCTTGTTTGCTACGGTTATACATCCTCCGTCTCACTGCATCTATTTCAAACCGTAAGACACGCCTGTCGAACTCTATCGAGCTGCTCTATATGCTGAATAATTACGCTGAAGGGAATTCCCACACTCACACTGATTTTAAATCTAGACAAGAAAGAAAATACAAAAACAATCTGTCACTGTGACGGTAGCAGCTAACAGTCTCTGCTTGTGGCGGAGCAGTCAGGTCTTTCGATCACGAGATCATCTCCTACTCCATCTCCCAACTTTTGATGCTGCCCAAGCATTCGCTCCTTTAAGACGATCCTTTGAACCAAAGCTGTTTCCGTGTGGAGGGATGGGCATTTTTTCCCTCTCTGTGCACGACTGAAATTACTTTGCTTAAGAAGCTTTTATACATTGGTCTCTGGAGACGGAGAAACTGCAAATGCATCCCTGCTCTGTATCATTCATGAAGCTGTTGTGAATGATAATGCAATCATTGCTTTGCTCTATATGCTGCATTGTGTGCAGCCAGAAACACCGCCTCACGTAGAGAGAAAACACCTTTAACAATGAGCTCACCGAGTGCGATTCCCCCTTTGCAAACCTTCATAATGAGAAGAGGAAGTGTCGTTCTATTTATTGCTTTATTCGTAGCTGTTTTGAGCAGCGACACATGACGGGTTTTTTCACATGAGGCACAATCTTGCAACCATGTTCGCAAATCTGATTCAGGACACTGAACTCGATGCAAATGAGAATATGGTTTGTTTGTTATGTTTAATATGGGGGTCCAATAGTGTCTCCGAGTGTTAGTTACTGCTCTCTCAAGGGTGCAAGGAATGTTTTCCTTTCTTGGCAGGATGCTTGTTATCCAACATATAAATCTTTTTTATTACAAAGAGCAGAAAGTGCAAGGTGCAGAGCAAGCAACAATCTTTGATGCATACAACACAGAATGGAAGCCAGACATGGAGGTCATACCTCAGTGTAACATTTACAGTAGTACATACAGAAGGCACCTCAGATGCTATACTGCAAACTGAATCTTCACCTGTACCAGCTCAGTGCTACCTGAGTGCTGCTAACGTCTAAAAATACTGAGTATAAACCTTCAGAAATATTTCACTCCTCTCAGGTTCGAGTTCTACTTACCGACCTGTGTGCTTTGATTCTTGCTAAGTGGTTTCCCATTGTGGACACTGAAATTCAAGGCCAGCACAATTTGAAGGTCAGAATTTAAGCTCTCTACAACCCACTTGGGTGACCACAAGCACTGTTTGCCGAGATGGCAATGCAATATAAAAATTAGGTAGAGATGCCTTCCTACTGCTTTTCTGGTAAAAACTCTTCAAGTCCTACAGTTGTTTTTCACATAACTGATTGATTAGGTTTTAAGCTTTATTGAAGAGCAGCTCTTACAAAGCAGGCCTTAGTACATCAAGGTTATAGTCTGTGAATGCTTAGTGGCACATGGTATGTGGAATGTTTTTCTTGAGCTGTTTCTTAAAGGTTTTGCAAAATTTTATAATTTTAGTCTTTGCTTCAAATATTACACATTTATCATATCATCTATTACTGTTAGTATCTACATATCAACATAACAACACACAAAATCTTCTATTTATGCAAACATCTTGTATCAAGGAGACATGTCCAGCCTTTGTAACAGGTAAAAAAACTTGTACAGCATGATATGTTTAGCCCTGACTGTGATCTAGCAACGCACATAACAGAAAGACTGTTATTTAGTTTTACCCAAGTAGTAGAAAGATTTGTGTCTATTCTAGTTCCATTGTCAAGCTAGCTAGCTAACAAGAAGAGAGTCTTTTTTTAGGCAACAACATTACATGTGCTTGGCTTTACTTTGTGTCCATGTGTAATCTTCACTTTAGAAGAATTAAAATAAATGTGTTCATGCTGGCCAGATTATCTTTGAGTGCTTAGCATCACACTTTCTGGTGTTCCTAGCAGTCTTCCAGTTCTGCCCCTTTTTTTCAGTTCCTCGATGCTCTTTTCCTGCATGACATTTTTGTCTACCTGCATAGTTCACTTTGCTTGAATGCCCAGTTTCAGTATCCTACATTTGAAAGCTCATCTCTGTGATTGTTACAAACACTGACCTGTTGGAATTCATGCACCACGTAACTCGCGTAGCATATGCACAGTGTAGTGCACAGAAGTGTACTAACAATCAATCAATCAATCACCTTTATTTATAAAGCAAAAAAACCACAGCTGACACAAAGTGCTGTACATTGGAATCAAAAAAGAAAATTACATAAGATATAAATAAAAGCCAAATAAAAGAAAGAAAAAATAACAGAAGAATTATATTTCAAATACTGGTGGCTGTTTGGGGTCAGTCCTTTAATCGCCTCACCAACCGCTGCTATAACAAATAGTTCCATGTTTGATCCATGAACTGGTTAACTTGGATTGTCTGAGGCTGGAAGTTAGCGTAACCTAGCTAGCCCGGTTCAGCTCTGAGACCAGGCCTATGGGGGCGTCCACATCATAGGCTGCATCCTCCTGAGGACCAGACCTTCGCAGTCTACGTGGACCGGAAGTGAGCAGCTGTGAAATGGGACGGTCTAGCCCTCAGTTTTGCATCAACAGCTGTCTCGGTAGAGTTTCATAAACTTGGCCATCTGCCCATTCCTTTCGAAAATATAACAGGACACTGGAGTAAATTCTGTTTAATCAGTTTTCTATTTGACATTTATTCAGCTGTGTGAAAACTATAACTTTAATCTCAGCAAAACCAATTTACTCAGGAACAAATAAAACCGAAAACATCGGGGCACTTTTGCAAAAATGTGATGTCTTGATAAATCGAGCAGATATTTGAAGTTTACACCGTTACATTCTCACCTGAAAATATCTTAAAAGTTTATTTTGTGACCCAGGAAGAGTAAAAACTGAGTTTGGCTGGGCCACGCTATAAATTCTGGGATATGGTGGGCCACGAAGGACACACCCGACCCATCCTTCAAATTCGGGGAAAAGGAGGACGCATTTGTCGGCTGCATTCGGAGGAGTCTCTGCCTACAAATGCGGCCTCAGGAGGATGCAGCCCATGAATTTGGACCCTATTTGTCTTTCAACTACATTCACTTCCTGGGGTCACAGTGTCGATAAGGTGCAGGAAATAGGTCAAGTTTATTTATATAGCCCATTTCCAAATAGTCCATGCTGCACAAAGTGCTTAACAATGTAAAATAATGCAGTAAAATATAGAAAAATAAATAAATAAATAAAATAACTAAAGGAAAACAACTAAAAAAAACAACTAAGGCTGTTAAAACCAAAATGCTTGGGTCAAAGTGTGACCATAAAAATGTGATCAAGTGTTTGTGCAGATCTAATATTTAAGGGTAGGCTATTGCTCTGGGACCTGTCGCCACAAGACTTCAGTTTAGTCCGTGGAATGGATAACATTAGTTTTGAACTGGACCTCATGGTTTTCTCTAGAGCATAAATAAATAGGAGCTCAGACGGGTACGAAGGGGCTCGGGCGTCAAGTGCCTTAAAAACAAGGAGTAAGAGTTTAAATTGGATCCTGTAAGGAAGCCAGTGTAGAGATGCTAAAACTGGGGTAATATGATCTTACTGTTTGGTGCCAGTTAGCAGACGAGCAGCTGCATTTTGGACCAGCTGCAGACGATAAAGAGTAAAGTACAAAGAATTGCAGTAGTCCAGTCTGCAAGTAATAAAAAGATGTTCAAAGACATTAGCTGGAAGGTATGGCTTTACCTTAGCTAGCTGTCTTAAATGAAAAAGGCTGGATTGGACTACTGCTGTCACCTGCCCACATAGTTTGAAGGAACCATCGAGGTTTTTTTTCTTACAATAGGAAGATAATGGGCCCAGAGCACTGTCAATGTGATTATTAACGAAATTACCAAAATGACAACCACTGTTATGTTTTCATTTAATTTAAAAGAAATGACCTCTGGACAAAACCAGGAAGCCATCGCCATGGTTTAAAGCTAACACACCATTGGCTTAGCTTCCTATATACCAAGCAGACAGGAAAGTTTTAACAGCTCCCTTCAGACTTATACAAAGCACCTCCTTTACTTAACGTAAGATGCATCACTGCAAGTTCTGTGGTTGTTTTGATGCATACACATATTTACATTTACTATCAGAAGACACAAAAGGCACAGGAGGAAAAACAAATAGCAACGCATTTAGAATCAATGTACAGTCGATTATTGTCGATGCTATTTAAAATAAATCAGATGTCCCCATGACTTTAGATCCAAGCCATCCTGTCTGACTCCTATCTCTGCTCAATAAGGGACAAGCACAAAGGTGAACGGAGTGACCAGAGGCACTTATTAAGTTTGTGTTGTAAACATCCACTGTTGTAAAGGACAGACTCCTCTGTAGCAAGCTGGCTTGACAGGAGAGTGCAAAGGCAAACCTTCTTTTTAAGAAATCAGAGCAGAAAATAAACCAAATTTGCATAACTGTCAGAGAGCAGCACGTTTGATGGCGCAGCCATGATCCTGTCTTTGCTGACACAAACTGGTTATCTAAAGAAGCAAAACCTCATGTCTGTGCATTATTAAAATAGTTTTTCATCTTGTTGAAATGAAATAAATTTGTCCCTCTTGCCAGCAAGTGAGCTTAGGTCCCTCCTTCTTCCAGAAGCCAGAACATGTCCAATAGAGACATGTTCTGGCATCATTTTATCTCTTAAATGATAACAGGTTTACAGCGATACAAATAACACTCAGGGGAAATTAGTGGGTGGCGGTGGCTATCCGGGTGAAATGGAGCACGTGCGAGATTATTCTGATCTACTTCCTGCTGAAATGATGAGCGCCTTGAATGGGGGATGGCTGCCAATCAAAGCCACTCACATCAAAGCGCTGCACTCCCAGTGTAATTGGTGGACAAAGAGGAGAGAGGTGTGTGCAATTTCTGTCATGCTCACGAATGGACATCCTGTCTGGCAGCAGAACTGCCTGCATACCACCAATTACCTGAGGCTGTGCATTGTCAGTGGGACTCCCAGTGATGAAACATGTGGGTTGGTCTTTGCTTGTAATGTTGCTGAGTTGCCATAATTGATCTCTGTGGGTTTACTGGTGACGACTCAACAACACTTTTAATTAGGCAATGGGAGACGAGTTTGACTCATACCACCAAAGTAGCCGTTTCAATCCAATTACTCCACCGTTTACCACTGTGAAATTTTATTTGTGATGCAGAATGGTGACAAATTCCTTTCGTAACATCTTGCATGAGAAGTGGCAGCCTATGTGGCAGCTCTCCTCAGTGCATTTGTTCTGTGTGCCGCTTTGCATTTGTCACTCTGTTTTGGGAGAATCGCACAAGCCTCCGCAGGTCTCAGTAGCTCCCAGAGAGCTGAGTGAATGGATGGAACGGCACTAACCAAACTTATAGAGAGAGGAAAGTTGTTTATGTCTCGGCATGGGGAGATGCATTATGTTGAGCCTCTTTAGGCCACTTGATTAATCAGACAGAGCACATGATGTGACTGAGACACCTAATAAAAACCTCTGTCTCTGCATCAGATCTGTCATTTGCTGAACCTGCTCCAGAAGGACATGAAATGAGTGACTTCGTTATTCTGCTAGTTTCTTATATTAATATGTCAGTTAAAAGAGAGGAAGCCCAGAACTTCCTTTAGAAGACTTGTACAGTGTTCTGTGCTGCGGATCAGCCCTGATGACATTTTCATTGTGTGGGGGAGGAGCTTGACCAGTGTTGGTCGAGTTACTTGAAAAAAGTAATTAGTTACTGATTACTTCTCCAAAAAAGTAATCCTGTTACTTTACTGATTAGTTATTTTCAAAAGTAATTAGTCACTTCATTACTTCATTACTTTTTAAAACATGATACACAACCTGGATACATAATAAAGAAATAGACCTTTCAGCCCAATTCTATTTTTTCTGCATAATCCATCATAAAACTGAATCAAATGGATAAAGTCTGTTTTTAAAACTTGTTTCATTATTTTTAATCTTTTAACTTTATGCAAAAATTAAATCATACGCAACAGTCGTTGACTTAAAGAAATTGTTGAACATTTAAACCAATTTTCAGCATATTCTAGCATATTTAAAAAATATTTTTTGTGTTCACACTCTTTCAAACAGATGCACGTAAAACACAGCAGAAAATAAAATAAATCAAAGATTCAGCAGCTCTGAGTCCTGTCGCTCTTAAATCTATTGTCACCTGTTTAGCATGAGTGGGGCGGGTGGAGGTTTGTCCACAGCGGTCATGTCAGTGGGGGGATCCAGGGGTTTCTCTGTGAATGTCACATTCCCGTGGCAGCGTGCTCGCTGCTCGCTCAGTTTAATTTTTCACTTTAGAAAGAAGTTTTCCTCCCACACAGAGTGCACAGCGGACGCTAATGTTTTTGTCACTTTTACAGAATCAAAGTAATGTGAGTATTTCCAAGCTTTAAACGCTTCACGGTTGTACTCTCTCCCACACTCCATATCTGCACACGTCTGTTACCACAGACGTCGCACGTGCTTACGTCACAGTCATGACTCATGAGACACTCTCACAAACAAAATCACAGTTTAGTAACGCAGCATGCTTACGGGAAAGTAACAGTAATCTAATTACCTTGAGTAAGTAATCCCTTACTTTACCCGTTACGTGACAAAAGTAATTGGATTACAGTAACACGTTACTTGTATTAGAGCTGTAAGCTGTAAGAACAAAAAACTTTGTGCCTTGGACCTCCAAGGACACTGGGACTCGAGCAGGTGTGAAGATCAAAAGGTTGCATTTTGGAGCTGCTGTTTTGTCTGAGCTACCGCTGTCTCACTGATGCACACGTTGTGTTCTTTGTCCAGGTTATAGCAATAGTGAGATGGGTCACTCATAGCTCGCCGGCAGTGTTGGTCAAGTTACTTGAA
>NW_005187451.1:417069-444874 GCF_000239375.1 Pundamilia nyererei
CGTTACAAGCTACAAGTAACGCGTTACTGCCCATCTCTGCTCGCCGGTATATAAGCACTTGCAGTGAGTCCCTTGGCATTAAACCTACTGCCATTTTTCCAGTGTGGTATAGCAGCATGTTTTAACCCAAACATGCTGTGGCAATCTGTTTCTAAACCCAACCAAGTAGTTTCAGAGCTTGAACCTGAGCAGCGAATCCAGTGACGTAAGCAAAACAGATCACTGAGCAAAAACACAAAGTTACCAACTGGGACACAAACCAGACTCCTTGCTGATAATCTTTTGACTTACTCGACAGTTAATCAACATGTTTCCTGACACGGCCTTTGCCCTGTTATGTCTTCATACACCTCCATTTTTACAACCAGAGGATAAAAGCATCAACATAAAGGACAGCTTAAAATGCCGACACAACCTACAGAACATCAGTGTTTGAGAGCCGAGGTAGAGAATCCACTGGCCCCGTTGCTTCAGGACATACAGCACTGATGAAAGCAATTTAAAGCACAGTGTTGCCACTATTCAAGACTTACTGTCAAAAAACCCAAACTTAACAATTTGCTTAGATGTTATTAAGATGCATAACAGCACCAGTTACTAATGGTCAGTCCAGTTATTCATGCTGCTGCTGCAGCAGACACTCCTGGTCTGGCTTGCACCACAGTAATGGCAGCATTGCTACATGGTGGAGCAGACCAGATTTATATTGAAAATAAACACCACACCAGAGCGTTTGCTTGCTCTCTCTCTCCCTGGTCCTGTTGGTTGTGCTGCCATATACATCATAATTTTGTAAATCACTGAGCTAAACATGGAAGCTACTCAAATTCAGTTTATTAGTTAGCTTTTTTGTTTTTTAATATATATATATTACAATTGCTTGCTCCCACTCCAGTCCAAAATGAGTCTTTCTTCATGAGCAGAATCTTCTACTTCTGCCACTGGCGTTCATTTACAGAGGGAAGGTCTCGCTGTCTAATCAGCCTAAGAATTCATACAGTTCATAGAAAGTTAACGCCTCCAGGTCACAAACACAAACTGAGAATGATTTCAGTGAAGTGATAGAAATCTCATGTCCAACATATTTCCATATTTATAGAGTTTAGCTTTTTGAGTGAGGGACAATGATAAGAAAGCAATGTTACACAGCTGGTGTTATTCTGAACAGATTATTCTGCATTCATCTCAAATTGTTGGTGAAAATACTTTTTGCTTGCTTGCTGGTTCGCACTGTGGCACTAAATCCGACAGTCAATGAGCAGCCTTAGTCTTTAATACTATGAAGGAAAGAAACAGTAAAAATATATGATTTTTATGAATATATTCTTTAAAAAAGAATATATGACTTACTGGGTCATAATTGTTTTCAAAGTCCAGACCAGTGATACCCAGAAGCAGTTCAGCACTACAGCCCACCACTGAAAACTTAAGAAGCAAAGTAAAAGCTGCTTTTGTTTCCTCACCTGTTGTTGCTTCTGCTGGTACAGACATCTCCCAGACGCTCATGACAAGCACCATTAGAAGTAGAGCTCCTTTGCTTCCGATCTGCGGGTATGGCTCACTCATCCTTGATAAAGAGGCGAGAGGAGAGGAGTGTTACCACAAATAACTCATTTATGATAGCTGCAGTTTGAAGCAATTTGAGGTGAAACCAGAAACACTATTTATAGATATACAGAGATAAAGTTTACATCTAAATGATTCAGAGAAAGCTTGGGAGAATGTGCTGTGACCAAACGAAACCAAAATCCAGCTCTTTCAAAATCATGAGTATGACCCAAGCAACACCATCCCCACGGTGAAACAAGGAGGTGGCAACATTATGCTGTGGTGTTCCTGCTAAGGACCAAGTAACGATTCCACTGCAATGAGGGGAAGATCGACCAGACCTCAGTCCTGCAGAAAATCTGTGGAGGGAGCTGAAGCTTCGAGTTGCCAAGTTTCAGCCTAGAAATCAAAAGGATTTAGAGAGTTTCTGTAAAGAGGAGTGGTTCAAAAAGATGTGAGCAAACCAAATAAAAGAAGCACCTACCCACCAAGTACTAGGTCATGTTTTACACAGGGTTCAAATGACATACAAATCAATGTTTGACTGTCTGGAGTTTTGACTGATATTCTGCTGAAACCTCCATCAAAATTAGAGGCCCTACATTTCTTTGTAAGTGAGCAGATTAATAAATTCAGCAGGAAATTAAATAATTATTTCCCCCAAGGATGAAAGATGGCTAGATAGACATCATTAACCCACATTAAGCCCCCGGTTTATTTGCATTTACCAAACAAAAGCATCTATTATCATCTGTGTCAGCCTCTCCTCCTTCCTTTTTTTTCATCCCTTCGCTCGCCTGAATGCATGTTTGCTCGTATAAAGCAGGGATAGAGGCTCTTATCCTCCTCCTTGCTTCTCAAAACAAACTACAGCTGTGAATGCACCCCCAGATCACTATCTCCAAATTCTCTCTTTCTTCCCCTGCGGCTCCCCTCGCGCTCAACCGAACACGAGGTGAAGGCTCTCTGCTGCCCCAACAGGCTTCAGCAAGCCTCTGTAGGCTCTACAGCGGGCAGGTCGCAGTGGCTATTCCATCCCTCCGCAGTGCCTTTTTCTCTGCACTCCCTCTCCCTAATGAAGTGTGGTGGAGCCAAGGCCACACTGCATAAACCGTCTGGCACAGTGTGTTATCACCGACAGACAATGATCAAATTTCAAACGGGGGATGCGGGAGTGGTTCGGTAATTACTGGAAGGGGCATAGTATCGTATGGCGGGAGGGGACAAAGTTACAAGCTGCGTTTATGCCTTATTTACCACCTCCCGCCTCTTATCTGGCTGCCGCATTGACATATAGATTGCCTAAACCTCATTGGGGATCTCAGATTATTTGTGTAATTAAGTTTATTTTTGCAAAGCAAACATGACCTTTTAGCAAGGTTTTGTTAGAGCGCTCAGTGTCACACAGGAATTAGTATTGAGTTGTGTTGCTCCAGCAATAAAGAACAGGCAGAACTCACATGTTTAATGTGCCCTTTAAAGATATAAATAGCTGCCTGTTATCTGGACATGTAGGCGATAGCAGTGTATGGAAGGGGAAGTCTTAAATAATCGCTGAAGATTTATTTATTTATTAATTTTGACATGGCTTCATTTAATGAAATTTGACTTAAAGGTCATGAATAATTTCTACATCACATTTTCCCTGCTTTAAAAAAAAGCTAAATATTTTTGGGAAATACTAATTGCTACCCAAAGCCATCACAGTGACAGCGAGACTACAGGAGGTCACCGAGAGCGAAGAAGTTATTTGAAGTGCCGCGGCTTGATTATGTCATTCCTTTCAGGTTTTTATAGGGATTAAACAAGATGCATCATGTTAATTTGTGAATTTCAGATGGTAAGTACCATCCAACTCTCGACAAAGGAAAGAGGCAGGAAAGAGCAAAGATGGGGGAATAATTCCAGTAATCTTAAAATAACCCAGATAACTCAATCTGAAAGACTCAAAGCAACGAGCGCACACATAGCTGAGATGTGACAGAGCAAAAAGACAAGCAGTTGCATGCAGTGGACGCAATAAAGCATGGGTCTTTGACTTTTGATTCCCAAGTCCTCAAACTAACGATCAAAGCGGTCACTTGTTCCTACAATCTGATACAACCGACGTTAGTGAGATACAGGCACGAGCACTCGAAAAAAATGATATGTGGCATTTAATGAGATAGTAGAAGTGTAGAAGGCTAATCGCTCAGCTACAGGGCTCATTCATATTCTTCAAAGGGATTCTGATCATGAACCATAATGTTGTAACCACTAAAAGTAGCTGTGACACTGTGAAACGATGGTATGAGCTCCTGTAGAAACCAGAAGTCTGTGTGATGTCAACCTTACTTTAACAAACACGTGTTTCACTCAGTGTCACAGAAAAGAATGACTCTACCCACAGTCCTAACATAAGGCAGCAAAGTGTCTGAATCAAAGAAAGAAGGTGTACTTTATTGATCCCCGTGGGGAAATTCCTCTCTGCATTTAACCCATTCACTGAGTGAAGCAGTGGGCAGCCATTGGGCGCCCGGGGAGCAGTGTGTAGGGACGGTACCTTGCTCAGGGGTGCCTCAGGGTAGCTGTTCAGGGGAATCGAGCCCCTGACCTTCCAATCATGGGGCCACCACTCTACCTACTGAGCTATCCCTGCCCCGGTTGGTGGAAGTTGCTGTCGCCATGGAAATGTCAGGTTTCTTAGTCAGTGCTAAACTTTAGAAACCGCTTGAGCAGGCACAAACGCTACACACAAACTACCATTATACATTATTATATATGTATAATCTAATGCAGCGGTCCCCAACCTTTTTTGCGCCACGGACCGGTTTGTGCCCGACAATATTTTCACAGACCGGCCTTTAAGGTGTCGCGGATAAATACAACAAAATAAAACTAGTACCGGTACCGAAAAAAAGAAGATTTATTCATAACACACGTGAAAAGACCCAGGAAAACCGAGTTAACGATAAAAACGATGACAAAATAACACTGAAAACCGATAAAAACCCTGAAAACCAGACATTTCACACCTGAGCCTCAACTCTCGCGGCCCGGTACCAAACGACTCACGGACCCGTACCAGTCCGAGGCCCGGGGGTTGGGGACCACTGATCTAATGTATACGTTTCCAATATACTGCTGTTAACAACATAAATGTTAAGATAAGCTAATTCCAAAACGTTCCAAAGGTCACTTGCTGTAGATTCTGGAATTTTCAGCAGTTTATTATTATGAGTAGTTCCTCTAATTTTAGGAGTAATTATGTATACATTGTTGTACCTCTGACTTTATTTTCTGATCCAAATCCAGGCTTTGAATCAGTATTTGGCTCATAAACCACCTTGTAGCTAATCCCTATATTCTTTATTTAAGAATATAGGGATTTTCTGAAATGTCAATAGAGAAAATGAATGAGAAAGTCATTTGAGAAGCACAGGCCTTAATAAAATGGCTTGTGCCCTTTGGCAGGGGTGCACATAAGTGGTCCACAGGTGCGCATTCGCTGTCAAAATAAAAGACGCGCACCAGATAAGAAGTTGCAACATTTGCGTACATAAGATTTTCTGGAGGAGGACAGACATTTGTTTAGAACTCTTAAAGATGTCGAAGAAGCTCCTTTAAGCAATTACTTTGGTGTTCCTCCACCTCCAAAGAAATGTCAGGAGTCCGAACCGCAAAAGAAGCACGTATTCTCGGAAAAGGGGTTGCAGGAGGTGAGCTGGTTTCAAACAAATGATGAATGCACAGAGATGTGGTGCAGAATATGCTGTGAAAATCCCACTCTAGAGGACAAAAACAGTGCCTTTTATATGTACGCAAACGCGCGTTGCAACTTCTTATCTGGTCTTTTATTTTGACAGTGAATGCGCACCTGCGGACCACTTATGTGCACCCCTGCCTATAGGGTAGCTGTAACAGAAGACAACAGAAAAGGTAAAGAAACACAAAATTTGTGCAAATATTTTGCGCACTAAAAATATTTCACAGACAAATTTTGTGTGTATATACATTACATAAAAGGTCTGCATCCAAAAATTTGGCATTTCATGTCATTTTTTTCTCAGCACTTTCAGGGTGTAGGGGCCTTTAGAAGCACATCATGGTGTGGATTCCAACACACCCACTAGAAACTTCTAGCTTATCCAGGTGCAGAGCTTCCTTCCCATCTAACATAACTATAGGTCCAAATAGCAGCTTGTACAAACAACCCCTGGTATCATTTTATGAGGAGAGTGGTTTATGAGGAGAGTGGTCTATCTGTGTGATAAAGTGTGTTTTTTGGATTGTCATTTCCCATCTTGCCTTGCTTCAATTAGATCTCCTTTGTTTCCCAGGACACTTGCTGTGCATGCCAGAAATATCGGAGGTCATTAAGCTACTTATCCACAAGAGGAGGGATAATGCAGCACAAACACTAAATGGACCCAAGGTAATCCTTTATTTTCATAATATATTTTTTCCATCCCTATTAAAGCCACGATTGCCAGTATCATGACATCTAACAGTGTGTTCAGTGTAGCTACAGAGCGATTGTGAGGAAGGAAATTCACTGAAATGTTGAGCGTGATATCCAGGTAATGCACCAGTGTCTGCATTTTCTCAAATGGACCTCGATTGTACGCACAGATACTTATACTGGAACAGTGTGTGCTTACGTTCACCTCCCAGAGACAGATTTATGGTCACCGGTTAGCCGGAGAATTGGAGGCTGGGTTGAAATGGTGGCCAGTTGGTGTCGGTGTGCAATTCATAGTAATAAGTGTGGGGGGGGGGAAAAAGGGTCATTGGTGCCGCAGAGCAGGGCAGCGTTACAGCATCATTTGTTGGATGCTGTCGAAAGGTGCAATTCCATAAATGACATCTCATTGCACCTGAATGTGCTGCGTTGTCACTGGTGCTCGGCAGAGCGAGTCCCTGGAGATTTGTTACGCTTTGAAGCCAGTTTACGTCTTGACCTTGGCTTGAAGGTCTTTTGCATTTCTGCAACAATATCCTTATATTTAATATAAATAGACATTGTGATCCTGGCTGCATTATTGAAAGACACCTGTGGTACTCAAGCTATACTTAATCTTTATCAAGAGAAGAATTCCACAAGAGCCAAGACGACAGTTTTCCTGCCCTTGCTTGAAAAGAACCATTCACAAGCTGATCTGGTAAAGACGGATGAGACGACTGTGTCTTTGCAAGAAGTCGTGGAGACATATCAACTCATGATAACAATGCATCTATGTGTAATTATTGTTAAGTACTCAGGTGAAATGAATTAGTAGCACTGTCATGGTTGACTCTATATTATTCAGCATTCACTTTATTTCTCTTTATCCAATCAGAGAGGCAGAAACAAATGCCTGCGGCAGGTCACGTTTAAGGGAGCAGTATTATATTTGGTAGATAATAATTTCATTTTCTTTGGGATTCTTTTTACAAAATACTTTCAGAGTTATTGCACTAAAACGTGGAGGTTGATGAAACCTTATTTATATACTTGCATAGTTTTAAATACGTACATTTTTATTTCTGTGGCTGTTGTACATGTGTAGCATTCATTGCACTGTTTAGCAAAATTTGTTTAAATGTTTAGAAATAAATATTGATTAAAAAAAGTTATTCAGGATTATCAGAAGTGTATTCAAATTGTCTATTGAAAGTTAGAACCGGTTACTGTTATGTACAAAACAAAGTCATAGTAAAATTCATCGACTAAACTCAGAAAGATTCTCTTTGTTCTTGTCAGTCTGAAAACCTTTTGCCATTTTAAATGACTCGATATGGAACTATCATCACTTTGATCAACCTTAGAGGAACGGTCAGAGGTCAAATGTGACATGATACTTTAAATCTTTATAGTACAGTCATATAGTACTTTTAAAGTTATAAGGATTTTTTGGGGTCAATTTTTGACCAATAACATTATGTTGACCTTGAAGGCCTTGATGAAATTGAGCCAAACCAAAGATGTTTGTCCTGCGGCAAGATTGCATGTTTCATTACTCTACTCAACCTTTTAAAATTGTAACACTGATTGATTGATAAAGCCTTTAATTGCAATGTTACACGCACATGTTACCTGCAGGGAAATGGGGCCCCTTCCATCCATACATGCATTGCACAAACATGACATTGGGAAGACAAGTCAGAGAGGTCGGATGGTAAGAAAAACATTGTTTATGTAATAAAGATAATTCACATTTAGGTTGATCTTAGTTTGTTTCAAGGTTAGACAAACACCTACACAAACAATAATAAATAATCATGTAAATCCGAAACATTTATGTTTATGTTAAGAAAAGATAAAATGACTTTGACACACAAACCTGGTAAATTATCACCCATGTTGCCCTGACATGCTCTACAAAACATTTTTAACGCAACCTTTTGTTGGTTTTTACGGCTCACAATACCTGTTTGACTTACTTACTGCTGTCACAATACTCGCTGTTAGATGCAGCAGCTGTTTTCAGTGACAGGATCTGTTTGGGCGAAGCTGTTTTTTTACACATGCAGCTCTGAACTTTTCCAGACATTAGCCGACGGGCCTGAATGTCAGGATGCAAATTGCTGGCTCATAAAAAGGTCTTTAACCCGTCAGCTCTCTAGCTTAATTTCTGTGTGATGGTCGGATAAATCCGTGTGAAAACAATGTTGGTCAGTGAATTCACAGTGAAAGAGTGGCTATGGAGTCTTTCTTGTAGTGAGAGCCTGACGAGGGCAAACTATCTCCTGTTGTGTGCTTCATGTCAGTGAGGATACATTTGGACAGAGGCCTGAACAGACAAACAATCTCAGCAGTTAGCTTGAGAACTTCCTGTAGTGCTAAAGTGCCGCCGGCCAAACCAAAGACACTACACCACATAAACGACTGTGTTGCCTGACGCCAACCGGAGTGTAATGTGTAATTCGGTAAACATTAGTCAACACAATAACACATGGCTTCATATGTTATATACATATGTATGCACAGTACAGCATTTCAGTGTTATACAAATAAAATGTATTTAAATTAAATTTATTTCAACTTATTCTTGTGTAATTTAGCTAATTGCCTCAGCTTGCTAAATGTAATGTCATGTTTTAACTATATGCCATAAAAGTGTAGGTTTAGCGCCTAATTCTCAACACTTTTTCTAAAATCTCATTACATTTGTGTGGCAGATACACAAACGAGACAACACGTGAATAAAACATCGTTAGAGGCACACTTCTTTAAGCTAAGCCAGACCAAATATGACAGCTCTGTACGCTATTCCAGTTCAACGTTTTATTTTTTTGAAAGACAAGACCACAACCGGTCGTGGCAGATGGCCCCGCCCCGCCGCTGTTTTTTCCTTTCCACTGTCACCAAAGTGCTTGCTCATAGGGGTCATATGATTGTTGGGTTTTTCTCTGTATGTATTATTGTAGCGTCTACCTACGATATAAAGCACCTTGGGGCGACTGTTGTTGTACAAATAAAATTGAATTGAATTAATTACTTGATTTCAGCATGATCGGCTCTTGCTTCATAGTTTCATCCTGTAATATTACCTGGAATTTCATTAGACTGAGCCAATAAAGAACAATAAAGCTCATTATCTTAGCAATGACTGCCCTCCAGTTTTATTCCTTTATTTATACATGTTCAACTACTGCAGCTTTCAGTGCTCCTTGGGAATTTATACTGCAGCTTGTAATGACGATTCAGATAGGCATTTTGAGAGAAAACAAACTCAAACTTAGACTGTATCTATAGTGGTTGGAATGTTTCATTAGCATGTAAGCCTCACAATATTTTTTGTATAATGTATGAGCCTTTTGCCACAGAACACAGAACAAGCCTGCAGAGAAATGTATAATATATGCAGAAGTGAAGTTAGCAGGGTAAAAAATGATAAAAACAAAACAAATACTAATAAATGGAAACATAAGTGTAATGTATAACTACCCACTGAGCACAGTATATTGTGCACTATGCTTGAGGACACTCAAGACCTCAAGCACAATATACTGTGGATGATGCAAATGATGTCTTTTATTGAAGAATAATGCATGTTCTTTTGAGCAGTGCCACCTCGCTGGCTGTCTTGGATTTGCGTGGTTGCATTTATCCCAACATTTAGCCCGTCCACTCCCTTCACAACACCGAAAGCAGCAGAGCCACAAGTCAGCTTTAAAGAAAGGCTTCACTTGAGCCTCGGCCTTGGTCACAAACACTTGATTCTTACACTAACAGCAAAGTCCCCGCCTGCAGTCACGCTGTCAACATTATCTCTCTGTTGTCTTGTGCGGTCCCTGAACTGCACACGTCGCCATCCCGAAAATAATAAAATATGTCAATCCAGATTTGACTATATCATTTTCAAATATCAGCGTTAATGCATTTCTTTTACAGCTGGAGTTCTGCTGCTTTAATTAACATTCTTGGGAGGTTCCTGTTTTCACCTGAGCTTTTTTAACAGCTTGAAAGGAAAATAAATGAATTGAAAAGTTTTGACAAGCCGAGTTCAGCGCTGCCCAGGGTCTACTTCCAGTTTATTGCTGTCAGTGGTGAAATAATAACATTTGGTGTACTGTTGCCTGGAGACACAGTGAACAACCCCAAAACTTGACACTTTGCCCAATCATTTATTGTCCCTGCTGTGACAGTGAGGCTAAACAATACATCAAAAGGTTCAGGTTATGATCCCGTCTGCTCCTGGCAGCCATACTGGGACTCTTTCCTTTTACCATTAGCATCTTTGCTAAAATATTTAGAGCTTACCAATGTGTCCCTCCAATTCCACCCTATGTAATGTAGACTATACACCCATCCACATATTTGGCATAGCAGAATAGGAACAAATGCATGGATCCCTTTCTCTGTTTTTATCATGCAAGTTTCACTAAATTCAGGATTGACATTTTAAGTAAGAAGGGAAATGTGCATTTTGACTCCTGTGGTACTGTTGTTAATCTGGGGTAAAAGCATAGAGGAAGCTTTGGCTACGGCTCAGGAGCTTGCTGGTTCAATAGCTGCCTCTGCTAGTCTGCATGTGTACATGCATAGGCATAGAAAAAGGTTCTTGCACAAGTATGTGGGAAAGAGTAAGAACGCACTTTGAGTGTATAAATTGTGTACTGCAACTATATAATTTACTGATGCCAAACTTTACTCTGCTTTAGTGTAGCAGAGCAGTAGTATTGTCAGAGTAGTAGTATCCCAGTAACCTGGGATGACAAAACATTGAAATACCTGAAACTGTTAACTGTTCTGGTCATACGTGTTATTGTGGTCTTCAGTTTCCTCGAGTGTAGTCTACTTAGAATGTTAATATAGTCTGGCTTTAGTAAATGGACTGCTTCTTATACACTGTTTTTCTGCTCTATTTAAGCGTTATACAGCATGGTCTAAGGAGCTTGGAAAGAAAAGCGTCTGGACTTCTTTAAGTGGCTTGAAGATGTTTCACCTCTCCGCCTAGAAGCGTCTTCAATTCTAGGGTCAAATGGTGGAGAGTCCCAGATTCTCCACCATTTGACCCTAGAATTGAAGAAGCTTCTCGGATGAGAGGTGAAACATCTTAAAGAAGCCCAGACGCTTTTCTTTCCAAGCTTAGACTGCGATGACCTGGATGACTGAGAACCTTCAGATGTTATACAGCATGTCTCATTCACCTACAAATTCATATAAACGCTCCAAACACTCATATAAACACTAAATGGCAAATCCGTGTGTTACTGTTGCTGTTGTTGGTTCTTTAGCTGTGCGCCTCCAATATCACGACCTCCCTGTTTGTTGTGTTGGTGCATTTAATCTTTAACTAATATTATAGCTGCTGTGTGTGATACAGACCAGTCTGTGGATCACTTATGATTAATGTATCTGGTCATACGTGTTATTGTGGTCTTTGGGGCGATCGTGGCTCAAGAGTTGGCAGTTCGTCTTGTAACCGGAAGGTTGCCAGTTCGAGCCCAGGCTCGGACAGTCTCGGTCGTTGTGTCCTTGGGCAAGACGCTTCACCTACCGCCTACTGGTGATGGCCAGAGGGGCCGATGGCACGATATGGCAGCCTCGCTTCTGTCAGTCTGCCCCAGGGCAGCTGTGGCTACAACTGTAGCTGCCTCCACCAGTGTGTGAATGTGAGAGTGAATGAATTGTAAAGCGCTTTGAGGGTCTCGAAAAGTGCTATATAAATGCAATCCATTATTATTATTATCTTATTAGTCTTGCTTAGCACTAATTAGCCATTTTGTGCTCCTATCCATTGCACCCATACAATTTATGTTTGTAACCAGTGCTAACCAGTGTTGGCAGCAACCAAAATTCCAATATGAAGGTTCAGACTGCAGACTGCAAAATTACTGAATGATGTTGTAATGACTGAGATGACGTTATTTACACTTTCTTGGACACTTGAACAGCAAATCTACACAGGTTGCTCAAAATCCTTTACTGTGCAGACAAATACCAAAACAAATGGAAGCAACCAATGCACCAAAGATAGCTTTTCTAGCTTCAGCTCTCAAAAAGTATTTCAGTGAGGAACTATGATGGTTACTTTAAAAGTATGATTTACATTCTCTAATCGTCTTGCATGGTCTGCCTTGTTCACAGATACACCACAAAACACGTAATAAGCAGATTTACTCTTCCTAACATAATTAACCAACTGGCATTTTCACACTGATTTTTCCATAACTGGGATACACTTGGCTGGTGGCACATTTCTGATGTCTACAAATCCGGTGTTTGTATGCACAGACAGGGGAGAGCTTAAATGCTTCTTCAATAAGAACAGTTTCAATATATTCAACATCCCTAGTATTTCTAACTTCACTGTGGGACGGAAAGCTGCTATAATCTCATGTAGTCACGGTTAAGAATAGTGTTAAAATAGGAAAACAAAACTCACTATGAAGCATATTTGATTTGGCTGAACAGCACTTTAGTGAAACGAGGACTGCTGGTAGATTCTGACCTATTTTCCCATTGTTGTCCCATTTGTGTCATTTATTTTTCTACCTTGATGGGTTTGTGCAAAGCTACAATATTTTCCATTAGCAAGTGAAGGACTCGATTGACCTTGGCCTATTAATAGCAAATGTTATTTGCAAAGGAAGTAGGGGAAAAAGCGTTGAATTAATTCTTCACCTGTTCTCTGCAGTCTTCGGGAGATTGTACTTGAAGTACTAAACAATTCTACAGCATGTTAACCATGTGAGAGCAGTTTTTAAAGCTCCACAAAAAGGTAAAAGCAAGGACACACAAAAGATGAAAGACTGTTTAACTTTTTGACAAATAACCTAACCAAATAACACAAAGTTAGTGTTGTTTAGGTATCATCTATAAAAAAAAAGTCTCATCAGACTCTGTGTAACTATGTCTGTGAAGGTTCTCAGTCATCCAGGTCATCATAGTCTAAGGAGGTTGGAAAGTGCATAAACGCATGGCTCAACATAGAAGAGCCACCTCCACGGGACAAGACTCAGCAGTCCATCTGCATCTAGAGGACAAAGGTCACTCTTTCGAGGACACCAGAGTTCACATCTTGGACAGAGAAGGCAGATGGTTTGAAAGAGGAGTGAAAGAAGCATCTATGTCCACTGTGAACGACCATGTCCTGTCTGCAGTGATGGGAATAACAGCGTTACAAGTAACGGCGTTACTTTTTTTCAGTAACGAGTAATCTAACTAATTACTATTCCTATCGTTACAACGCCGTTACAGTTACTAACAAGAAAATGCAGTCCGTTACTATTTTTCAACAAACAGACGGTTGAAGCTGTGTTCAGCTTCCCGCATCTTATAGAAGTTGCACGGAAGTAGCTGACTACGCAAGTAATCTGGACGCTACAGCTTTAAGTAGCTGTGCGCGCTCCCGCGGACGGTAATCACGATCACTGTCTAGCACAACACCTGGAGCTCAGGGGGCAAAACAATCGCATGAGTGCTGCTGTTTGACTGAGGAAGAATAAAGTGGTCGTGGTAAGCCAATCACATGACCACTTCAAGACAAAGCAACAAGTTGATATATACCAGTTTTTAAATTGTGTTGATAGGCCACTTAAAACCAGAGTCATGATAAACAAGATATACGCGCCGTTTTTTCCTCAATAGCCGTCATGTTTACTGTCTAAGGACAGCGCTAGCAAGCACTCTCTGCTTATGAGCAAAAAATTTAAAAACTGGGAAAGTTTTAGGAGTGACGGCGAGAGAGAGAGAGAGAGAGAAAACGAGAGAGAGGGAGTTTTGAGATGTGAGAGATTTGTGACGTTTAGCGTGTTTGCAGTGTGTAGTTAATGTGTTCTCTTGTGTAGTTAGTGTGTAGTGTTGTGGATGGTTTTGTGTTGTGTGTCAGAACAATGAGGCGACTGCTGTCTCCAGGTAGAAACAGGAGTGATACACCTGCTGCTGTCAGACCTGCAGGAATCAGACTGTGATGTTCTCCTTTATAGTGGACAGAAATTATTTTTTTGGAGTTGCACAAATAATTTGTGTGGCATCTTATTGAAGAACAGCTGATTGTTCTGTAAATAGTTTGAAATGGTTATTTTAAAAAATCAAGGTAAAAGGTAAATGGATGCAAATAACTTTGTTGTTTGCAAAACTTGTGCGTATGATTTTAAAATTGACCATTTATATTTGCATTTAAAGTTATGAAATATGATTCATTAAACATGTTTGTGGTTGTTATAGTAAAAATATAACTTTTTCTACTCGGATTTTATGTTTTCTGTCTGATTTTTGATCAATTGTGTTAATACAGTATATCAAAATGAAAACATGACTGTAAATTCAAACACGCGAGGTTGTGCTGAAAAGAATGATACCAAACAAGGCAAAGGAAAGAGTTTTTAAAGGTGAAATGTGGAGGGAAAATCAAAAGTAGTTAAAAATGGCCAATTATACCCTGGACCCCAGAGGGTTAAACTTTTTTTTTTTTTAAGTAACGCAATAGTTACTTTTCAAGTAATTAATTACTTTTAGAATATTGTAACTCAGTTACTAACTCAGTTACTTTTTTGAAGAAGTAACTAGTAACTATAATTAATTACTTTTTCAAAGTAACTTGCCCAACACTGCCTGTCTGCCATCTATAATCCAGTTTTCAGATCCCAGACTCCTTAACGCCCACTCACATCCTGGGCCTTCTGACCTCAGGAAATCACATGATAGGGTGGGGCCAGGTTTCACAATGAGCTCACCTGAAACCCTGGCAGATTGTGACCTACACCTGTTTTCACACCTTGGCTCGTGTGATTAGGTAGAGGATCAATAGGGGGTCCATGACCCTCTTGGGGGGGACACTCCCACAGGGTTTAAATCTGGGACTCTCCATCATTTGACCCTAGAAGCTTCTCGGATGAGAGGTGAGATGTCTTCAAGCAGCTTAAAGGAGTCCAGACGCTTTTCTTTCCAAGCTCCTTAGACTCTGTGTAACTATATGTGTGTACGAAAGCATGTCTAAGAGTTTTAAACACAAAATTCCTACTTACATAAACGATATGTACAATTCTTTTAAAACTGTATCCATCCACTATAATGACTTTTGTAATACTTTAATTGAATACGTTAATGTCAATAATGTAAATAACTGAACATATCTGAAACATCTGTGAACAGAACATAAACAAATAGAAAAGTAGGCTTGTTCAGAATAAAGAGGGAGATCAATTTTCTTGGAACATACAGCAGTGATGGAGTTTTTCTTCAAAAGGGGAAATGTGCTTGAGCTGGAAGTGTTACAGATAAAATAAGTTATAAAGTTAGTTATAAAATAAGACGAGCCTTATGTCAGTGGTGTCCAAACCCAGGCCTCGAGGGCCGGTGTCCTGCAGGTTTTAGATGTGTCCTTGATCCAACACAGCTGATTTAAATGGCTAAATGACCTCCTCAACATGTCTTGAAGTTCTCCAGAGGCCTGGTAATGAACTTATCATTTGATTCAGATGTGTTGACCCAGGGTGAGATCTAAAACCTGCAGGTCACCGGTCCTCGAGGCCTGCAGTTGGCCAAGCCTGCCTTAAGTAGTCCCAGAGTTGAATAATAATAATAATAATAATAATATGTTGAATATTCTATGAGATAGTTACCCTGAAGCACAGAGTTGTTTAAACAAGACACTGTGAACAGCAACAGTTTGATGTATAATACCCAAGGTTTTTATAATTAACAAAGTGTAAACTAAAAAAACGAAATCAAATTAGCTGTTACCGGTTTTGTTTTTGCTAGCTTTGTTTGTTTTCTTCAAAAATGGCTCTACTCTTCTACTTTATGACTTCCAATTGCCACTAAATATCCGAGCCACTGTTGAAGAGCAGTCCCGACCGGCACCGGGATATGAGGATTTTCACATTCCACCTGTGTTAGAGACCGTACCACTGTTCCTCCGCCGCGATCCACCCGCCATCCCTCCGGGAAGAAATGCCACAGTATAGACTTTTAAAAAAGATGGAAACTAAGTGAAACCTACCAAACAAAAAGTCCGAAACAAGTCTTTATATTAAGGCCATCAGTCAAACATACTGTTTGGTCTGGGTCTAAACAGAGCGCGTTGTGTGTGACGTCTTCTTTTCTGCATGCAGCCGCTTTGAGCATTCACGCTAGAGCACGTTTGCTGTCGCATTTTATTTGTAGTGTGAACAAGCAGACAAAAAAAATCGGATTTGATCAAAAAATCGGAATTGAGCATCAAGACCTGCAGTGTGAACGTAGCCAAAGATGTCTATGTGATGTGAAGCGCTGCTTGTACCCTTTGATACCTACTGAAAATCTTTAATGTTGCTCTTCTTAAAAATTGCAACCGCATACGTAGCACTGACACTAATGAAACTTCAAATATTTTCAATTAAAACCAAACTGAAATTTGCAAACTCACTTTGGAAACTTGAAACTGAAGAAACTGTAGATACAAATTCTAAATGAAATAAATATGAAAAATGCCTTTCTACCTGTGCACCAAACCTGACCACTACAATAAATCACATTATTATCAAATCTGTGTTGTGGTTAAACAGAAATATTCTCCAATGGTGTAAAAACATCATATAAGATTGTGCTTTTGGTTTAGTTTGACTTCTACGCCCTAAACCTTAATACTGCAACTGCACCTGCACATTAAAAGCAGGCGATAATGTGTTTTCAAATATTCTTTTCCTCCATGAGAAATGTAAAATCTTCCACTATCAACGTCAGCAGCGTGAAGGTCAAACATCTAATGAAGCAACACATTCATGAGCGAAGGCAGACACAAATATTTCATTTTCTGGACTTTTTTCCAACACTTTAAGGAACACGAGCATGGTGTATTTTTACATAAATATCTTGCTTTTAAGCAGCTTTAATATTCAAAAAATGTTAGCATTACTTTCATGGCAATAATCATTTTAAAAGTGAAAGATTCAATTTTTAGTTTTGCTCAGTTGTAAGCTGCACGAGGCAAGTGTGTAATCCACAGTATCAGAGAGATTGCAGGGCGGGCAGAGGGAATGTTACTAAACCATAAAAAGCTGGACTTCCCCTCGCTGTTTCTGCAGCTGGATTCGATACAGGGATTACCCCCCCTCGCTTACTCATCCCATTCCGTTCCCCTCCATCTCTATCTCGCTCTTTACTTGGACCGTGACAGAGACTGTCACCTCGGATGGCTGCAGGGAGCCGATTGCTCCGTCGCAGAACAAACATCGCTCATTCGCCAAAACACAGATGTTCCCTTCTGACAGTTGAGGAGGGTAGCTCTCAACCCTGTCAAGCCAAACAAGGGAGTTTGCCCATTCTTTGTCACGCACTCTGTGAAGCATCTGTCTCAAATCCTGCTCAGTTCACTTCATAAACAAGACAAGACAGCTGTCACAAGCCGTGTTGGAAGTTGATATATGAACTTAGGACTATAAATGGAGCCGTGCTTTAGCACATTGTCCTGATGACTTGCTAATCAAATCGTTATCCACCAGCCTCCAGCGGAGAAAAGCCACTGCGCTGTGTGATTCACAATCCGAGTTCTGTCATGAGAGACTGTAAGTGGTTCAGTTTACTCCTCGGGCCTTCGTGTGCTCTTCTGATTATTTCTGGATGGCTGTTTTTATCAAATCCACGAGCTAATCCATATCAGAATCCAAGGAATGACAGCTCTGCGAAATATCCACATGTGATGGAGATAAATATATCTTTGCCGTTCAGATGAGTCTTTGTCACCAAGATTTCTTAATCAGCTCAATTCACCAATCGAGCTTTGTTCTTGTTGTTGTTGGTTTTTTCCCTTTGCTGCCTTACATGACTGTCTAGTAGTTCTTTGATCTAATGGTTTGACTTGATTCACAAATTATGATTATGCAAGATCTACTTTGGATTTTAATAAATACAAACGAGCCAGTTCCATCTGCTTCCAATCAGAGCTTTCTGCTGCTCAGCCTGATGACAAAATGTAATCTGTGAGTCACATTTAAGTGGGAAACATGATTTCAAATTTCACCAAAGCAGTGTGAATATTGGCATTGTTACCCGACACTGGTGCTGAGTGCCCTTTTAGAGAGTTAACCACCAGAACGACCTTCCGTAACGACACATCGAGATGCTATCTGAGAGGCCGCGCTCATCAAAACCGCAACTGCCAAATGGTCTCAACCTTAGTTTTCCTTTGATCAAAGTGTCTATGCATCACCATCTCTTGATCCCGTGTGCTATTTCAGTCCATCCCTCCCTCAAATGTTGCCTTGCAGCAGCAGCAGCAGCAGGTAGAAGCATTTACACAGATCATAGTGCACCTCAACCAGTCTCCTCTTTTCTCTTTTTATAGTTAAGATCTCATAACACAACCGTCTAATATTTGTTCTCTTAAATATTTTAGTAAAAACAGCAAAAATGTGTTTACAGCACATTCAAAAATATATATCTGGTGTTGAAAAGCAGTAGTGGAATGTAGCCGAGTACTTAAGAAATTGTACGCAAATTTCAGATTCATTGTTTCGACATTGAATCTCTTTTTTTATTTGACATTTTTGATTAAATTGTACTGCAGTCTAGATGCTTATTGCTTTTTAAATTTAGAATGTGAATGCAAACTTTGGTGGGTTAAAATTAATTTAGAGAAAGTCATTAAATATAAAGTACAGTAGTAAATATACTTGTGCAATTACTGCAAAAGTATTACGAAGCTCAACACTGAAGGTCCTGAGGTAAAACATATGATCCATAATGCTATGCAAAGTATAATCTATCTATACTGTAGTCTGTTCAATCCCAAACTGAAACAACGACGAGGAAGTTTGCTGTTTCTATGAAAATGTTTAAGAATGCACCAGAGAAAAAAAATCTCTCTTTTTAAAGAATTTTCTTACACTTCAATGGAGAAAGTTAATGGAAACTTTACTTTTAGAAGCAGAGAACTTTAAAAAGGGGGTGGTTTCTGTTATACTTACTGTTTGTTAAAAATCTATCAAAAAACCATTTTAGCATTTCAATTGTTTAAGGATGCTCCCCTGGTAAAGGACATATTGTGCTTATTTCCTCTCTCTCACTTTTTTTTTGCCTTACATGTTGCAACAGCTAGCTGGGTTAGCATATCTGTTAGACAGGAGAAATCGCTAGCTATTGTCTGCTAGCAGCTTCAAAGGGTTGTAATGACCATATTTGTCTCTACATTTATATTAATGAAAAAGTGACTAAATTGTGCATTTTGTATTTCTGTTTTCGTTTTTTCCTGTTTCTGTTGTGTTTTGTGTGCTTTTGCAGCATTTTTCTTATTGTTTGTGTTCTCTTAAGTTGCAGTCCGTTTGGCCTCTCAGGGCCACCGTAATTTTGTCAGTTTACGAGGTTCTAGTAAAACCATGAATGAATGTAGGCGAGCTGCTTCCCCCACTGTCTGGTCACTGTGATAAGCTAAGCTAGCTAATTGTTTATTTCCTAAAGTAAAGACCAATATAAGCCTTAAAAAGATTACTTTTACACTTTTGTACAAGTGAAAAGTTTAGTCAACCATTTCTGAGGTTTTCAGAAGGTTAAACTAAACCATCTTTGAAACTGAAGAAATTTAGAGGGCAGTAGTGGTAGTTTTATTCTGATTTACTATTAAATGAAATAAAAATGCCACATGATGTGTAGATGTTTTCCATGTTAAATATGAAAGGTAAACTTCAAAAATGTGAGCGTGGAATTTGCTAAAGTGGAGGATTTTATAGGTCGAGGAGGGACATGTGGGAAATGAAGTCAAGCTGCCAAAAGGACATCCAGGTCCACAGAAGGTCAAATAACGAAGCAACACTTTTGTCAGCTCTTTAAAAGAGTTTATTAATATCACATTGTGGTGCCATTGTGTCCTTGCAGCTACAGATTGCTCCCTGTAACTGGAAGGACACGGGTTTGATCCTTGTGACAGCTGGGTGTCCTTTTGCAAGATGCCAAATCCCTCTGTCAGTGTGGATGAGCGTGTCAGCTCAATGACTGCAGAACAACATGGAGGATAATAAATAAATGATGGGTGAAAAATTATATTTATCCCCGACTGCCAGTCAGGTGTGTGGGAGTCAGCAGGAAGCTCTCGGTCTGATTTAATTTCAGTTTTGTGGGCCATAATTTCATGCTATTGCAGTTTCTAATGTGTCAGGATGTTTGATTTGATTAAATTCAATTGGCTGTATTGTTTTTCTGCTGTCTTGCTAACAACACAAAGAATGATTACTACTACACAGCATTCTTGCCAAGCGATATTGTTCCTATAGGGATAAAAAGCAGGGATAACAGGACATGGCAACATGGGTTTGAACCTTTACGCTGTCCCTCGGCTCTGCTGCCAGTTATACGATAAGCCAGAGCAGAACCACAGGCTTTGATTTAACATGTATCAGAATATTAAATGCCATTTTCTTTTGCCCCAGGTTGATAATAGAAACAGAGTTGTCTTTTTAGTTATTTTTAAGGTATGCGTTATTAAACGGCTGACAGCAAAAAGGTGGATGGCACGAAAAATCTCAGAACTAAAATTAGACTATTTAGATCCATCACATTTTATGAATTGATGTAGTTGTTTACACATTCCCAATTCTTTCAGCCAACGTCTCACTGATGCAGACATTTGGAAAACTGTCATAATTTGCTTGTTTAATGAGCAGAATTTGCCTACAGTTGGCTTATAATGTGTCTATGTTGCTATTGTGCGTACACAGAATGATGATTAAAACATGAAAATGAAAGAGATTTTAATGCACTTGTGTAACAGTGCTGTTAACGTTATTTATCCCATAATAAAATATCTTTGGGTTGTCCAATTATGTCTTATTTTTGTGTCTTTCTTTTTAATCAATAAGCTCTTTTTCAAAAATAGATGAAAACCTGCTGGGATTGTTTTTTGTTTCGCAGCAGCTTTACGTCGTCTTTCCATATGCATAAGCACCCGAAACACAATCACATTACAGCTAAATCATGACTGCACCGTGGAGGGACCGATCGCCACTTCAACGGCATAACCGCTATTCATTTCGAATTCACAGCGGGGCCGACTTCTCGCACAGGAGAATAGGAATACATTATACTTTGAGGTAGACCGCCATTTATCATCATTATTAACCGAACAGCCAGTGAGCCATGCACCTGTGCGGATAGTTTCTCTCCCTCTGTTGCTCCTTAACCTTCATCCGTGACACGTTAAAGCACCTACAGGAGCTTTTGCCAAGTTTGGAATAATAATAATAAGGTTTCCAGTTAAGAGTCAAAAATTGCTATAATTGGCTTTAAATCCTTGCTTTTGCAGCAGGATTTATGCTGAGATTCAACATGGAGAGAAATGGAAATTATATAAACACTGAGCAACAGAGGCGCAGAGAGCAGAGTGCCAGTCAAAATACTGTGATATTCACGCACACAGCTGTCAAGGCTGCAGCCGCCTCGTTCTTTGTGAAGCTAAATAGGCTAATAAAGTGAGCAGATATGATCAAGCAGAGAGTTTGTCTGAATTCAGACGAGAACAGCATAACTGTGAAGATTACAGCAGACGATGGGCCGATATGTGAAGTTTTGTAGCTATGTTTAAGAGAAGAAAAAAAACCAGAGGCTTTTTTAAACGCCCCCCCTTCCCGACTCCGTCTCACTTGTAACTATAAATGCTTATTTGGTGACAGGCTCAGTGCGCTCTGCCTCGGTGTACTTCCTTCAGCGTGTGTGATCGGAAACCCAAAAATTCCCACCTCAGATTAGTTGCAGCCAATAAGCGTGGGGGAAACATGAATAGAGCTGGCTCTCGCACGCTTTGATGAGAAGAAAAGGTGAGGAGTGAGGTGTCGGAGCACAGGGGAAATCTATTTTTAGGTGTCTAATAAAACTTCTCAGTGCCGCACCGACAACAGCGAAGAAGTTGACAGGCGATTATGATACTCTTTAATTAGCTCCCAAGCTCCAGTATATCTGTTAGCCAATTATTATCACTCAAGACCGTATTTGATCCCGGCTACCCTGGCCTTATGTCAAAGAGCGGAAGAAATATAGACTGAATTTGCTTCATGACAAAGTGGCACAGGTTCCACCTTCACTTAAATAAAGGGGGAAAATGACCGGAGGGAGACCTCATCAAAAGACGAACAAATGGAGTTCATCTCTCCCAATACTGTCCTTGTCAACATGTGTGCAGAAGTCTTGGAGTGTGTACCAGCCCGTTAACAGTTCCATCTCTATATGATATCTTTCCATACCAGTTGGGAAAATGCCACCAGACATGTCATCCAGATATTTTCAGCAGCAGCAGAAAGGGTGCCAATGTTTCACTGATCTAAAACATAAGCTGTGAAGAACAACGGTATGTCTCTATAGCAGCACTTTGCACCTCCGCTCAACAGTTTTGCAGGGAGAACTCCACCGCAGAGGAAACACACGGGCCAATTTTATACATCTGCAGCCCCAGAATAATACCAGCATGAACTGCAGTAACAAGGCAGGTAAAGTTCTGATTAGGTACTAGTTAGAAATCTCTTGCTGGCACAAGCTGATTGCAACAACATCACACAACTTCTCTCAAAAGCACAAAGTAGGATATCACACGGGCCTGAGATTTTGTGTCGAGGCGGGTATCCTGATCGCCACGCTTATTAGACTGGACCTGCTACAACACAGCGTTTATATTTCAGTGCAAGTCACCGTGAGTGGGTATGTCTTTGGTCCTGTTTTAGGAGTTGTGATTCTATAAGTTAATAATTTCTCATTTTCAGTGTGATTAATACATTCATCATGATAGTATTGCCAGTCCAGAAGATGGATCCCTTCCCTTTGGTGTGAGGGGCTGGGGCAGCTGCAACACACACATACACATATACAGGGAGTGCAGAATTATTAGGCAAGTTGCATTTTTGAGGAATAATTTTATTATTGAACAACAACCATGTTCTCAATGAACCCAAAAAACTCATTAATATCAAAGCTGAATGTTTTTGGAAGTAGATTAGTTTGTTTTTAGTTTTAACTATTTTAGGGGGATATCTGTGTGTGCAGGTGACTATTACTGTGCAGAATTATTAGGCAACTTAACAAAAAACTAATATATACCCATTTCAATTATTTATTTTTACCAGTGAAACCAATATAACATCTCCACATTCACAAATATACATTTCTGACATTCAAAAACAAAACAAAAACAAATCAGCGACCAATATAGCCACCTTTCTTTGCAAGGACACTCAAAAGCCTGCCATCCATGGATCCTGTCAGTGTTTTGATCTGTTCACCATCAACATTGCGTGCAGCAGCAACCACAGCCTCCCAGACACTGTTCAGAGAGGTGTACTGTTTTCCCTCCTTGTAAATCTCACATTTGATGATGGACCACAGGTTCTCAATGGGGTTCAGATCAGGTGAACAAGGAGGCCATGTCATTAGTTTTTCTTCTTTTATACCCTTTCTTGCCAGCCACGCTGTGGAGTACTTGGACGCGTGTGATGGAGCATTGTCCTGCATGAAAATCATGTTTTTCTTGAAGGATGCAGACTTCTTCCTGTACCACTGCTTGAAGAAGGTGTCTTCCAGAAACTGGCAGTAGGACTGGGAGTTGAGCTTGACTCCATCCTCAACCCGAAAAGGCCCCACAAGCTCATCTTTGATGATACCAGCCCAAACCAGTACTCCACCTCCACCTTGCTGGCGTCTGAGTCGGACTGGAGCTCTCTGCCCTTTACCAATCCAGCCACGGGCCCATCCATCTGGCCCATCAAGACTCACTCTCATTTCATCAGTCCATAAAACCTTAGAAAAACCAGTCTTGACATTGACATCTTCATATATTGTGTTTTGTCCAACAAACAGCTTTTCATTGTTTAAAAGAATGAAAACTGTTGTTTTTTGCTGTATTTCTGCAGCAAAAAGAAAATCACCAAATCATTGTATCGATAGAGCGTGGACTGGAAGGAAACTCATCAATCATGAAAATAGTTGCTGTCAAGTTCTTGTCATTTTACTGATAGAATGACAACCATGCAAACACATTCTCTGAAGAAAAAGATAACTGTGAAACCTGAAATTTTTAAAAGCTGGGGGGGGGGGGGGGGGGGGGGGCATGGCAGTCAGAATAAAGTTACTGATACAGCTGGAATAGAAAAGGAAGAACAAACTAGTTCCAGAATGAGCGTACTGAAATGCAACTCTTTAAGCACGAGTGATGCATTAGAGAAAGTGAAGGTTCAACAGCAAATATCTTTTCAAGTGTGAGTGATAAATAATGTCAGAGAGTTCACTGAAATGTAAGCGTACAAACTGAAAGAAGTCAGTCGATGTTGTTGTCATTTAAGCTCTTGGTATTTGCTGTGTTCACTGGCAGCAGAGCTTTGTTTCCTTGGATATTCTTTCTGCTTGTTTATAACCAGTCCATTCATACTGTTATTTATTTTCTGCTCTCTCAGACTTAAATAGTCATCCCTCCATCGATCAGTCCATTCAATAGATCTATCCTCTTCTATGTTCTTGATCTCTCATCCAGTTCAATGTCACAGGGTTAGAGCCTACCCACACGTTTTCTGTTTGTTCTGGGGGGGTTGTTAATACACAGTTTAACAATAACTAAAAGTTGAGACTATCAAAGTTAAGAAATGCAATTAGCATTTATCAATATGATCTCACGTGAAAGAGAAACAGAGACCGTGAAAATCCCACTGAAGGTACTTTTTTTTTTTTTATTAAACATGTCGAGCAGGTTTTTGTGCATTAGAAGGAAACAGTGTTGCCAACTTAGCGACTTTGTCGCTATATTTAGCGAGTTTTCAGACCCTTTAGCGGCTTTTTTTCTAGAAAAAAAAAGGTCGTAAAAGCGCGTATCGCTTTTACTCTCAACAAGCAGCGGGTGCTGTAACGCAGTCAGTTCTTCTTTTACTCTTATGCTGTTTGTGGATCACAAGGTTTAAAACTACTTATAAACACACACACAAAGTAACTCCACCAGAGCGCCTATTTCAGGTCACTTTTGCCGGTCCAGGCCCGGGTAAAGGAGCAGGGTTGGAATTGTGAGATTAAAAAAAAAACATTACTTGCTAAAAGAAATTTAATTTGTAGTTCTAAATAAACTCTAAATGCATTTAGGACGTTTTTTACTCACTTTATGTCTCTTCCACGATGTTATTTCTCTCTCCAACAACATAGGTTAAAATTATATTAGCATGACCAATTATGCAAATTAGGCGATGACATCATTTAGCGACTTCTAGCAACTTTTAGGACAACCAATAGCGATTTTCCTTACTGAGGAGTTGGCAACACTGGTCATGCTCTGGTCAGGTGTACAGTACATATACTGGTCTCCCACTTCAAGATGTACAACATAACTCACAGTCCTGTGTGCACTTAACAGCCAACGGATTATTAATAACCATAATGTCTATAGAAGTTAACCTGAGCTCCTCTAACCTATCATTGCATTAATGTAAAACTGCACTTCACTGTCAATACACTGTTGCATAGCATGGTTAGAGCTGATGAATGGTCAGAGGTGAAGCAGACTGAACACTTTCAAGAGTGTAAGTGTATTTTGAGATTTAGCAGTAGTCATGTTTAATCTCGGAGTGAGAGAAAGGTGTATGAATAGCTAACTATAATTCTGCGTGTGTGTGCGTGTGCGTGTGCGCGTGTGTGTGTGTGTGTGTGTGTGTGTGTGTGTGTGTGTGTGTGAGGAGAAAGGAGCAAAGCAGGAAGAAAGCCAGCTTATCATAACTGATGCCCAGCCCTCTTGCACAGGTTGTATTTACATTCCGAGGCTCTTTGCAGTACAACACCAACGACGGTCACAGCGCGCCTCGAATGACAAGCTCCACTGACACGAGTCATTAATCAACAGCTCCTTGCACCATCTTATCTCCTGCTCTTTCGTGTCAGCCTCTCGTGTGCCAGAGTGCAAGCACAGCGCCAAGCGCCGGAGGCGGCCCCGCGCCATCTCTGATTAGGGCCTCTCCTTTCTCAGAACGCCAGCGGGGGCTGCTGGGACAGAAGGGCCGGGCCAAGAGTAAAAGGGAGGGGTAAAGAAGAAATCAATTTAATTACACAAAGCTTTGTGTAGAGCCCAAAAGGTTTTACTTTAAATTGCATCAGTTTTTTTTCGTTTTCTTTTCTTTTTTTGTTCCACTCCGCTGTTTTGCATCACAGAACAACGAGGCTCAAGTTATTTTAGCTGTGGACTCATGAGGCTTATAATCCAGGCTAAGTGACAGGCTAATTTGTGGTATTAGATTGCTTTCATCGGGTCGTTTGGGCCTGCTTTGAACGTTAGCAGTATGAAAGGGCTGCTGTGCCTCAGCGGTCATATTGACTTGTATGTTGTGTGACTGCTTGGGCAGGGGGTGGAAGAAGAGGTGTGTGTGTGTGCGTTTGTGGGGTTGGGTCAGTGGGGGGGGAGTCACAGCAGTTCTCAAAGGCCATATTTCCACAGTCGTGCTCCATCTTCATAATGCAGATAGAGAGAAATAGAGCCAAAGGTAAGAAACCGGAGCTATGCAGGGAAACTTCCAACCAGCCGAGATCATTCAGGTGTTCAGTGTTTAGTCTGAATATAACGAGTGTTGGGGGTTAAACTGAACTGAAGGTCCGTGGAATGAGAAAATAGGTTTTCTGCAGGAGTGCAAATCCATCAAAAGGGAACAAGAGGTGACTCTAGTGGTGTTACATGGCTCAGTTGTGAGACAAAACATCCAGCTCAATAGAAAGAAATCAAAGAACGAGCCTGTGTGTGTGTTTGGTGTGTGTTGATGCCAAGCTAAATCCACAACATCTACCCTTAAACACAGACGCAGCGCTGTTTTCTTAAACAATAAGATGGGACCCTCGCTAAGTCAACTTAATGCTGATGACCATTCATAGTGTCAGAGGCCAGAAGAAGTAATTAAAAGCAATAGAAAAATAGAGGATTAGTTGGAATTAATCCGCAACTTTTCCCATTTTCCTGCAGAAAACGCTGAAATTGAAGGATATGGAAGTCTAGCAGAGCATAGCAGAACTAATGGCTTGGCAGCTCTCCCCCCCTGAAATGAGAAGGGACTAATGGATCCGTGGCCCTAGCTAAGATGGCTGAGCCAGATTGAATGTGGATTTAAGTGATTAAGAACAGGGTGGCGCCCTGCTCCCCTTTTGTCAGAGAAAATGCAATATATGAGGATGTTTGCCTAAAATATGAAATTCTTCTATAAGGAATTTGGGGTATAGTATATAGAAGAGACGTGACTCCAGGGGGCGTGGCTTGCAGGACAGCGGGGCAGATCTTTTTTGTTTTGTTTTTTCACATTTTGATTGATCGAGTGTTTTCCCGACACCACGCCAGTTTGAAGACGCGCTTGCAACATCGCACAATGTTGTTTCGTCTTATTAGCAGACTTTTTATTTCAAGTTTAGTAAAAAGTGAAACGAATGTCACGAGCAGCTCTGTGCCACGATGATCATTTATTTCAGTAAAGGAGATAAAAAGTGAGTTTTTTTCAGTTTTTTTTTTTGTAAAAAAGTGATTCCTGATTAATGATGCTAATTAAGTCAACGTGCGTCCCACACTTGTGAGTGAAGGTGTAATTGTAATACTGCATAAAATGTGACATGTAAGGAGAGGAGTTTAATAACACAAGCCATAACAGTAATGGCTCTTATTATTACTTTTAATATTATTGGATCATCATTTAACATTATGTTATGTCTCACATGGAGATATGATAGCAGATAATGTAATACTGTAATGTTATGTTATCTGAGAATTGATTGCCTGACCAGACTTTATTGCGTTTTCAAGCCACGTAAAGGCACAATTTATTACACCGAAAGTTATTACATAATCTATCAACAAATAATGGGACACCAGAAGGCTCTGTGTGTGTGTGT
>NW_005187451.1:444894-463199 GCF_000239375.1 Pundamilia nyererei
TGTGTGTGTGTGTGTGTGTGTGTGTGTGTGTGTGTGTGTGTGTGTGTGTGTGTCAATCAGATTTATTGGAGAAACCAAGACTCGAGTGTACAAATTACAAAGTTGCAAATCTCACAGGAAATGATGACCTTGTCCAAAATTTAGTTTCAAACTGCCAGGTAATGATTTGAGAAATATTTCATTTTTTTACTCAAATATATTAATATGCACTTCTTTTTTTTATCACTAATCCTAAAACAAAAAACGGGCCCAGAATAACTTCGTGACCCTTAAATGTTTTCTCAAAGCCATTTTCGCATAAACTTCTATAAGACGAGAAGTCTTTACGCCACGAGTACCATACCGCTGGTGGACTTTCTGAAAAATGGCACTTCTGGAGTTGATTTTTTCATAGTGTCCATGGTACCACAGCAAAGAAGAGGCTGTACACGGAGTACACGACAATGTGACTGTTGGTCGAAAGTGGAGCTCCAGGTGTGTAGGTGACCTTCAAAATATATTTACTACAAAATCACGTCAGTCACTGACAAAAGCAAAAAGTGAAGAAAAAGTGTCATAAAGATGACGTTTTACACCAGTAACTCCTGATGTTCTCAGTCAGATGCTTCAATACATTACAGGCAAAGCTGGGTTCTACCCTCTTTCACTGATAACTGCTGAAAACTTCAAAACTGCAATTAACACCACAGATGGGCAGACTGATCCAAATATTGATAGTATCAATACCAACACTGGTATCAATATCAGATCGACACTAATGCAACTGAATCGACACTTTGTTTCTATCCTCAAAGTCCAGTTTGTATCCCACTGTCTGTTCATACATCCACAATGCTGCAGCGACAGGTCGCCAGACTGTGGCAGGGCTAACACAAACAGACAGCTAATCATTCACTTTAGCATCACCAGGTAACCTAACCCCACTGTATCCCACTGAACTGTGTTAAATACATATCCGGTTGTTCAGTGACGACGTGACGAATCCTACTTCTGGGCCTAAAGTAGTCTGCGTTTAATATGGCTTTTGTGTTGTTAACATGTTTAATGTTTTGTATTTTCTTCTATTTGATCTCAAAAAGCTCCTAAAACAGTCAGTGATCACCGCTGACCTCCCTCGGCTTTTATTACCGCTAATCATTTATTTAAGCTCAGTTTTTAAAACCTTAGGATGTAACTACAGCCCAGCCCATGCAGCAGTATATGAATGACTAACCTCGTATTATGGATGGATTATCTCAGTTGTTCTCCTGGCTGAAGTTTGGTCCTTTTACAGCATCCTGCCATGCGATTACATTTGTTCCTGACCACCGAGAACACTCACGTTAACTTTTATCAAGTGGGAAAAAAGTTAGCTTGTTTATATTATGCTAACATAGCTGTGTTAGCTAGCGGTCACATAGCATGTCATTATATACCGTCTATCCAAACTTCAGTAACCCTACAAACGTCACTGCTGTTTAGTTTTCTGTCTTCATTTATGTTGGAAGTGATAACAGAGCTGTACGTTTTAATTTGTTTCCAAAACCCCGCAGTCAGGACATGCTATATTGTATTTAGATAGAAGCTAGCGAGCTAACTCCCTGCTAACTTCTAACTCCGTTAAATGTCATAAATTTCGTTTTCATGGTGCCTGGATGTTAAACTCAATTGTTACACCTGGTAGAGCAGAACGCTGATCATTTTATTAAAGATGAAAGACTTTAGACAGTTTTTCAACTCTCAGTAATGCCATAGTGATTGTTTGATATATGGACCTGCAGCGGAGTTTAGGTCCAGACACAGCTAGTGACGTCAGACTGAACAACCGGATTTGTATTTTTTGTTTCTTTAAATGAAAGAATATCGTCACGTCTATTCTTTATAGCAGGGGTGTTAAATGTATGGCTCGTGGGCCAAAACCGGCCTGCTGGATGTATTTTGAAAGTAAAGAAAGGCAGGAATTCGAAATTCGTAATTAATGCAATTCCTAAATAGTCCGCATGGGTGTTAGTCAGAAGAGAGGGGCGCACTGTCTTAGTCAAAGTGCAGGTGCGCACTCTTTTAATTAGAGTAAAAGAAGCAGCAACTCGGCCACTCAGTCTGAACAGCAGATGGTAGCAATGCACCTTGTGCATGGTGAAGTTAGGCATGGTTCCTTTTTCTCTACTCACCTTGACACCCTCATTAGCCAAAATGTTTTTGTCAAAAAAGAGAAAAGTGGATACCGAGTGTAGGGTTTTCCAAGAGAAATTGGCCGCTTCCTATTTATTCACAGAGATAAATAGGAAACCTGTGTGGTGTGTAATCAAGTGTCTGTGCTCAAGAAATAGAAGATTCGGCTTTGAGACTCATCATGGTGGAAAATACAACATCTTGTGAGGACGACTGAGGAGAGGGAAGATAAATGGATTGCTGGGGGTCTGAGGAAAGAGCATTTAATTTTCACCTGGAGCCGAGAGGTCAGTGAAGCAGCAGTAAAAGCCACCTACGCAATTGCTAACGAAAAAGCATTAACGGTCAGTTTGTTAAAAGACACGTGATGAAAGCTGCAGAACTCGTGTGTCCTGAGAAGAGACGAGCATTTACCAACATTAGTCTGATGAGAAATACTTTGGCAGGGAGGACATCGGAACTATCGGCTGATTTAGACAAGTCATTTCTTGCATTTAATGTTGCAGTTGATGAGAGCGCTGACATTACACACGTCGCTCAACTGGCTACATTTATTCGTGGAGTTGATGAGACATTGAGCGGCACTGACGAGTTCCTTGAGTTGGTGCTTGTGACCGACACCAAAACAGCTGAGGACATTATGGTTGGCGCGCTGGACAGAGTCGGGGTGGACTGGTCCCGCGCCTTTAGCGTGGCTACAGATGGTGCGCCATCAATGATCAGAAGAAAAGCAGGAGCTGTGACAAAGTTCAGAGAGAAGGTACAAGCCGCTAATGGAGGAGACGGTTTCTGGACATTTCACTGTATTCTGCACCAGGAGGAATTGCATTACAAGTCGTTAAAAATGGATCACATCATGGAGGTGGTTGTCCGAACTGTTAATTTCATCCGAGCCAGAGGACTGAGTCATCGTCAGTTTGACTGCCTTCTCAGTGGCCATTGCTTTACTATTACCCTGCCATACCACACTGAAGTAAGATGGTTAAGCAGAGGTGCTGTGCTGAGGCGTATCTTTGATCTACGTGAGGAAATCAGACAATTCATGGAGAAAAAAGGAAATCCATTGAAGGAAGGATGAAGGATCTTGCATTTCTGGTGAATATTACACAGCACTTAAATATTCTGAAATGATGCAAGGCCAAAAAAAAGTTGTCACACAGTTTCGTGACAGCATACGTGCTTTCAAATTAGGCTGACTTTATGGGAGAAAGCTGTCTAGTGGTGACCCTGCACACTTCCCTTACCTAACAGAGGTATGTGCAACAGGTATTAATGCTGACATGAAACCGTATAAAGAGCAGATTGCAGGACTGCTGTGTGAGTCTGAGAAAAAGTTTCAGCTCTTCGGTGAACTCAGGACAGAATCTTTCGCTCACCCTTCACACTCAAAGCTTCTGATGTGCCTGTCGACATCCAACTAGAGATAATTGATTTGCAATGTGATGCAGATTTGAAGGACAAGTTTGTCTCAGTAGGTTTGGACACATTTTGTCAATATCTCTTATCAGGATACACCGAATTAACAGCCCAGGCTACAAAAATTTTGTGCATGTTTAGGACGACCTGCCCTTGTGGACACGTTTTCTCAGTAATGAACATCAGTAAAACAACATTGCACTCAAGGCTCACACATAGGAACATTCTGAGACTGGCTGCTAGTCAGGACACGACACCTGATACTGATGCACGTGTGCAGACCAAAAGATGCCAAGTTTCAGCAGCAAAAATAAAGTAGTCCAGAAACGCCTAACTCCTTTAAAATGTTGCTTCAGATTACACTTAAAGAAAACAGTTCTGTGAAAATGAATTCTTGCTGCAGAAACAGGTAAGTCAACAGCTTGACTGCAGAAGAGTTTTGTTTGGTGGAATCCTGTTGTTCTTGCAATGCCATAAATGTTAAAGTGCAGTACTACTTCCAAATGCCTTTGACATAAAGTTTTGTTTGTATCTGTGCAAAGACTTGGCTTAAGAAATCTGGGGTTGTTATATATTTTGATATGTTTTGTAAAAGTATATTTGATTAAATATGACGATTTTCTAATATACCTGTACTTCTTTTCATGAAAACAAAGGGAAAAAAACATGGCTTTATTATTATTTATAGGTAATTATGTTATGATTGTACTGCTCTGGCACACTTGACATCTAATTAAGCTTCATGAACCAAAATGAGTTTGACACCCCTGCTTTATAGGCTATTACACATTTAAGCAACAGAGGCTGACACAAAGTCCTTTAAAGACAAGTTCATTTATGTTCCAGGTCACTCAGAAAACAAAAAACAAAACACAGTATGAATATAAACAAAACTGTTCTAACTAAAATGTGTTGACTAATTATTGTGGGTAGTTAAAATCACAGCACTGCTGTGTTCATTCAAATGTGTTCAGAATTTGGCAAATGTAAAATGATTCAGCTCATAAATCCTGACACACTGTTCTCCCCTACATAAGCTCCCTTTATATGTCAAAAGTATCAGTCTTGGTATTGGAAATACTGTGCTTAATTTCATTGGTATCGGATCAATACCATAATGTGCTGTATTGCACTGCACTAATTAACACCAAAGTTAATCATCTGCACAAAATTCAGTGAATAAAATAGATTAAAAAGATTTTTATGAGCTTATCATTTATAATTACATAAAGATTGTTTAACTAGTGGTAAACATGTTTGGATACAACTTTTTACGACTGATGGGGCAACTTCTTTTATTTTCCCAGTCTGTTTCCTGACGATGAATTTTCCACAAAAACGAAAGGCGTTTGGTGATTATGTTACATGGGCAATTTTGCATCTGGAAAATTCTGTGTGCCAACCCTTTTCCTGTCTTGTTAAGATGACAGTTTGCCAAAGTTTTGAGGAAGACTCAGATGATCATTAAATCTACAAATGTTTAGAAATGTCTTCAAACCTTCCCAACTTGTGTAAATCCACAATTGTCTTCATTAGATCTTCGCTGAGTAGTTTGGACTCTCCCATTATTCTGGTCAGTACAAGGAGTGCTGTCCATGAAATCTATTTTAGGCTTGCAAACAGACGTGGCCAGTTGTAGTCAGTCATGATCACTAACAAGAAGTTAGTAGTGCTGTCAGCGTTAATCTCGTTAAAATGACGTTAACGCCATAACTGCATTAACGCGGCAATTCTCCATTAGTGAGTTTGCGCGGATCGCCGCATGTGTGCCCATATGGAAAAGATGTATATAAATCTTATAAAGTTTGTATCTGTCTTGTGTGAAACTTGTATGAAAAGCATACAAGAGTGAAAACAGATATAAGATCCCTTGAAAAATTATATAATGAAACTTGTATGTTTTGGATACTTGCTAAAATAATATTTGAAAGTAATGAGAAATTGGCCACTTTCATGAGTAAATCATATACGTTTTTACTATATCTTTTCCATATGTGTGGGGCTGCATGGCATCAATGCGTAAGCGCGGTTTGCTCGTTAAAGCGTTAGCGCCGTGCAGCCCCACGCATGATGATCTGCGCAAACTCGCTAACAGAGATCTGCACCGTTAATGTGGTTATGGCGTTAACGTCATTTTAACGAGATTAACGCTGACAGCACTAGAAGTTTTAGTCAAAAGATATTGTAGAACCTTCAGCACCACTTACTAAAAGATTTAAGTAGTTATATGTTTGTGCCTGTAGGTGTACCTTTCACCCTGTGTGGATTAAAGAAAATCCTAATTGAATTCAAACAATTCTTGTGTTTTTAGAGTAATTAAATCGTGTCATTCCACCCTGAAAAAAGTTCAAAGAAATTACCCTGAGATTCATGTGTCTGACGAGCATACGGATAGGGCTGGGTATCGTCATTGATTTCTAGAATCGATTTGATTCCGATTCACAAGGTCCCGAATCAAATCGATTCGATCCACGATTCAATTCAATTCGATTCGATTTAAATCTGGGAAATTTTGCCTCAGACAGTCAGAAATATTATAATTCATATCAGTACATTTACATATTTTTGTATTTATAAAAAGGAAGCTGACACTCGCAAGACTTTATCCAAGGTGTGAGCATCACAGCAGATGCCTTTGTGTCAAAGTAGCTGAAGATAAAACACAGAAAAACATGAAGGTTTTCCTGGCCTGGGATTTTATAAAAATATTCTGCAGTACATCAGAAACGAAAGAAAACCATTAATCAACATATGAACATCACCTCTGAAGTTACAGCGGTTTTATTAGAGACACAGCTGAGCATTTTGCATTTTGCATAATTTTAAAAAGTTTACATTTGTTCAGAAGCCTGTTGAACGGCAGAAATTAGGTTTTCTTTTCAGAAGTAAGTAAAAGGGAAAAAAACAGCGGCCGACAGCCTGTAAACAACGGTAGACTTGTGCGTAACAAGCAAGCGAATAATGCAGAAAACAGATTTTTGGACTGGAAACTGTTCTTGAAGTGTACTGTGTGTGAGAGAGAGAGAGAGAGAGATGTGCATGAAGTGTGGTGGAAGCAAAACAGCAAAAGTCAGAGGGAATTCATGACGATGTTTGTGTGAAGCGCAGTTTGGATCTTCTTTTGCTGCTGGTTCAGTCAATATTGTTTGGAGAGAGATAAAACTAACAGCTTTAGAATCAGCACAAAAAGGGCGTAAACACAAAGCGCAGACCCGCCAAAACATCGGAATCAGCGAGCTGTCGGCTTTCAGCCCCGACCGCATCCGTGCCGTCGAGTGAGAAAGGCGACATCTCACTGATTCTGATCTGCAGGTCCGCGCTTTGTGTTCACGTCTTTGTGCAGAAGCAGTGTACCTGCTCTCATTTACTGTTTTAGCTGTTTGGTGGTTCTTGAAATTTTGTGAGGTTTAACCTGAGATTCTGGCGTTTCGGGCAAAATAAATTAATATTAAAAAATCGATTCAGGATTTTAATGAATCGATATCACGTTATCCAAGCCAGAATCAATTTTAATCGATAAATCGATTATCAAAACCCATCCCTATGTACGGACATCAGAAAGTCCAAAGCAGCATATAAATATGGCCAAGAATTAATTTTCAAACTGGGTTTCTTTTTTCTATGATTAAGAAAATGACTTTTCTATTGAACACCAACCCAAGCATTTCAGTTCTGTGCATTTAACAGTGCATCTCACGAAGAACAAATAGTTGAATAGTCATTTAAGCTCAAACTTGTTTGTTTAAAAGCTCTTATCGCCATTTAATTTTCTGCATGTGGATCTATCACTATTCAGCCAACGGCAGCTTTTCTAATTCAAAGAAAGTCAACCTGTTCCCAAGTATTTCACAAATTTCACAGTGAGTAGAACCGGTCATGACCAAGTCCAAATCTGATGTTCATCTACAACCACAAGTAAAAATTATTCCCCTCAAAATGGACAATTCTCTGCGGTCTTACCATAGCAACCCCCTTCTCATTATAGGAGCATGGACGATATAGCAGAGGGAGGGACTTCGTATATGCCATTTGAAAGCACCACTCTGAACAGCCACGGCTGACTTCGACAGGTGCTTGCAGATAATTGGGCACCGTGCCGACTACAACCGCAGTGCTGCTGTCTCCTCGAGCTCATTACTATCACTCAGAAGTTCCCCCTTTAAAAAAAACATACCCATATGACTCTACCCATTTGGTAAACTGGCAAATGAAATGTCTGCAGATGCTGGCATTAAAGGGCCTGTCACTCTGCGAGTTGCTGACGTGCTGTTTGGATGGGTAAATGATTGCACTCAGTGTGGTGTAAGCCTGAAATACATAAAGTTTGACACAGAGGTTCAAATCTATGCAAATGCACTCATATAGCAAGGCATGTCCTATTAGGAAAAGATCAACTGTATATAAACTGCCGATTACAGGTTTAAAGCAGGACTTTTGCCCTGACATTAAGACGCAGTATCTGCTGACATGTTTGTGGTTCTTTTGGAAATGTTTTCTGTATTTTTTCCTTCCTTAGACCAAAGAGACCGAGATTGGAAAGAAATGAGAGAAACTATTCTGCTAAGAAAGTGAAATGTTATTATCCTTCTGTCTAACTGACCAATGAAAACGCCACCCACTAAGCCATTTAGATGCAAATAGTTGTCAGTAAATCACTGCTACAGACTGTGTTGGTGTTGTTGGGTTGCCACTGAGACGTTATAAACCAGAGTCAGTTCAAAAAGGCTTGTTAAACAGTTTTTTTATATGTCACTTGGTTGTTGGAGGGTTTTTCTTCCATCAGTTTGAATGCCTGTGGAATAGAAGAATGCTACAAGCTACAAATGCTCCGACTTGCATGGAGGTTTGAGCTCAGTCTTTGTCAGGTGAACCATCAGGTGGACTTCTGAGTTAAGTTTAAAAACAAACTTCCATGCTTAATCCCCTCAGATCAATGATTTTACCCTTGTTTTAAAGACCTTACTGGATTATAAAAGGATGTTTTAGTGTCCAGTCACTGTAGCCAAAGGGAATGGGAAGCGGCTGTGGTAGTGGCACAGTGTTTCCCAGACTTTTGTTAGAAGAGATAAGCTTTATCAGTGTTATTGCAGCTCTTACTGCTGCCTGTAGCAGTCAGTCAGACGGGTAATTACTCAGTGCCCTTATAACATCAGCATTGTGTCCTGTTATTGAGTCGTGCTTTTTTGATAACTGGTTTGATTTCTTCAAACAGACACTAAGCCTGGAATCAGAGAGCAGTTCTGCATATTTGCAAGCAGACCTGAAAGACCAAGAACATCCAGGTGATCCGTGAAAAGATTACAGATTGCAATCTGATTGGTCATTCCTTTAGTTTTGTATTTGGTAAATGGACTGGTACTCATATTGTGCTTTTCTACTCTGAGCACAGAGTAGCAAAGTGCTACAAGCCTTATTCACCCAGTCTCACACATTCATAAAAACCCTTTTTTCTTTGATGGAGGCCACTTGAGGTTTAGTGTCTTGCCCGAGGATACTTCAGCATGCAGACTCGAGTAGCCGACCTCCCGACCCACCGACCTTCTGATTGGTAGATCCTCCTCTCACCCCAACCAATCACAGCAGATGGCCCCGCCCCTCCCTGAACCTGGTTCTGTCCGAGGTTTCTTCCTGTTAAAAGGGAGTTTTTCGTTTCCACTGTCGCCAAAGTGCTTGCTCATAGGGGGTCATATGATTGTTGGGTTTTCTCTGTATCTACTATTGTAGGGTCTACCTTACAATATAAAGCGTCTTGAGGTGACTGTTGTTGTGATTTGGCGCTGTATAAATAAAACTGAATTGAATAGAAACCATCAGTTCCAAACTCCATCATGCTGTATTAATGTTACAGACTAATGAAGCTGAAGAGTCTTTTGCCTAATGAGTTTTGTGTAACCACACTCACTGTTGCAGGCTGCGCTGGCCCCACTGGACATGAAAGGAAGAATGCAGATTTAAGGCCCTTCTGCACTGCTTACCTATCAAATATATTTTATATAAAGGATATGTGTGAGATACATCACTTTACATCATGACAGCAGCCCCAGACAGCTTTTAAAACATTGTGTTTTGTGTGGTTGTAAATATATGTTAGATATAGATTGAGAAATATAGACAAATAAATAGTTAGATCTGTACTTTATCATTAAACTCAATACGCCAGCACGTTTCTAATAGACTGTTGGAAAAGATTATGAAAACATACAGATAAATGTGTATAATATAGTTGCTGGACAGCAGTAACCTGTTGACCTATACAAAGAGGTTAGTGTGCAGGAAAAACATTTAATGTGTTGCTTGGCAACAGTCCAATCTGAGTTCAGTTGCTGAACTATTTGTGTTGGCAAAGGCAAATGAGTGATTAACTAAGCAAACAAATAATAGTCTGTTGTGGCTCTTCTGAAACTGTGGACGTGTGCCTAAAACCAAATCACAGCCATTCACCATAACAGCATCCTCTTATGTGTGATATTCACTAAATGTGTTTCTTGTAGTAAATGGAGAGCTCATTAGGTATCAATATATATTTTCAAAAGCCTTTTCTGCAATCACATCCTCTTAGTAGCTTTAAAAGTGCAAACAGTATCACTTACATGCCAGAAAAATAAACTGTTTAGTTTTTTGAGGGTGGGGTTGAAAATTGTCTTAAATTCAAGCCAGGATGAAAAGAATAAAAACAAAGCAAAAGGTATCTGTAGTTTGCAATAGTTTAATGATGTCTTTTTGGTTTCCAGTGTGTTCTTATTATAGAAACTAATACCTTCATGTGTATACTAGTGTGTATCCTTCCGTCTTGAGACACTATGCTGAGCAGATGCTTCTCAGTATGTATCAGATCTTACACATTTGAATAAAGCCTGGTGAGGAAAACCAACACCTCGGGAAGCAACTGCAAATTGCTGGAGTGTGCTTTCATGAAGTGGGGGCTCAGGGAAAATGTTCATTTTATTAAAGCTTTTAGTCTTTTCTTCCTTTCTCATTTTAGTAATCTAAACCTGGTATGCTCGTGTAGTCAAACATCATGATTGTTGGACTGTGTAATTAACTGACACTCAATGTAGGTGTTACATTATACACATGGATAGATGGTCTGTGATAAACAGAGTACATCTGATGATGCAAGACGATAACTGACCCTGAATTGGATAAATGGAAGAACATGGTTGGATCTTCCCATTTTCTTATACTTTCTAACACCTGATTTTGTCAAACATTTACACCACAGTTTTGTCATTTATGTCAAGAAGCTATTTGGCAGTGGCATCTGGTGGTTACTGGTATTTACAAAGAAATCATCTAATGGCTCTACAGAGCCTCTGTAGTCTTCTCTGTTACATATTATCCTAATAAGCCGGCTCTATTTCCATAAATGACTCTCAGCTGTCTGAGTAAAATGGACTTCTCATTCCAAGTGTTTCCTCACTCCGAGTTTTGTAATTAGCTGTCAGCACCTGGAGCTTAACAATGTAATTGGTTCCTATGCTGCATTGGATTAATTAACGATGTCTGTTTGTGAAGTTGATGTGCGCGGTGTCCTTCAGAGTGACTGAAACATTCAGTACATCGCAATGTTTGAGCCATGAGGAGCACAACCAGTACTCCACCGATTAGAACATCAGGCTAAGAAGAGACAACTGAAGCTTTCACCTGTCCAGCCTTCTATAGAGTCAGACACAGGACTCCTTTTCATTTGTTTCTGAGAAATGTGACAGTGCATTGCCAAGGCATGTCCATAGATGACATATATTGTGCCAAGTGAATTATTAGAAAGTGATAATGAAAAACCCTTTGGAAACTGTTGATGCTGTTAGGAAATGTCCCAGCAAAATCATGGGTTCCTGGAAGATACCTGCTATGATGTATGGTTAGGTGACAGTGGCAATGACAAAAAGACAGGACGGTAAGCTGGAGGTAGAAGAACTGAAGATGCTGAGATTTTCCAAATTTCCACATTTTGTTACGAACTGCTAGACTGGGATGAACAAAAGCCGAAATGAGGTTGAGAGACAAAGGTTGAGATGGTAGGCTGAGATGATTTGGATATGTGCAGAAGAGGGATGGTGGATATATTGGAGAAATGATGTTGAAGATGGAGCTTCCAGGTAGGGGGAAAAGAGGAAGGCTTCAGAGAACGTTTACAGATGCAGAGGGTTGGTGTGACAGAGGATGCTAGGGATAGGGTGAGATTGAGGGAGATCATCGACTATGACAACCCCTAAAAGGAGACAGCGAATAAAGAAGAAGAAGACACTGTATTGTCTCCAGTGTCTCCAATGAAGAAGACTTCTCCATTATCCTCTCTTTCCAGAACATTTCCCTCCAGATCCATCCTGAAGTAGATGTGTGAGATAGAGAGAAAGTATAGTAGAAAAGCACCATATAAAAAAACTAAACACACTGAACATTGTAGGTGTGGCTGCAAAAAAATTGAATTTGTGTTGTTAAAGAAAAAGTTTCAAAGATAATAAAACAAAAGAACAATGAGCTGAAAAACTCTAAAACCTGAAGAGTTCAACAGCACTTTGTTCAGTTATTTTCACTTTTATATCTAAACTGTTGTTAATGCAAAATATATTTCACTAAATGTGATTTTAAGTGACTCTGTGGGTTAAACAAGGTTCTTGTCTAAACCGAATAACCAATATAACACCTTGACCTTAGGCCAGTGCATATAGAGATCTGCTCTCGAGTCTCAAAGCTGACTCTGTTGCTTGTTTTTCACTGTTTATTTCACTTCAGTAAACTATTAATAAGCCACCTGCTCGTCCTGCATTATATTTGGTTCTATCTATAGCCAAAAACAAATTGCTAATAAAATAATTTGGACATAAATCTGCCCAACAACTATAACAAACTGGCAGCCATCCCATGTGGCCCCTGGAACATCTGGCTTCTACATCAACAAATCAACAGATCCCCGAGCACCGAGACAGAGCTCAGTGGCCTCTGCAGTCTGGAGACTTGTCGTTACTCATCTTTGGCATGTTACTGTACTTCCAAGCCAGTGCAGCTCCATCCCTCTTTCTTCTCCTCTCTCTCCCACAAGTGTATAGTGACATTCAGTTGGAGTGGATGGGGAAGTACAGAGGCAAGGACGTGAGTTTATTCATCAGCTCCTCTACTGCTGCTTATGCACCATCAGAAATTCAGGGTTTTTCTCTTTCAGAATGAAAGAAAAGGCAGCTGATGTAAGACCACAGGATCCCATTTAGATAGAGGAGACATTCTATGTGACATTTAATTTAACGCTACAGGCCTTCAGAGGGGCACATTTGGCCTGGTGCAGACTAGGTATAATTTGTCACTGATTTCTCTGAAGCAGGATTGAAAAAGTAAAGAAACATATTCCCATCATGAAGTAGGAGCGCAAAAGAAACCACACGCAAGTGAAAACAAAAAGTCTTTTTTTTTTCAGCATTAGCGTAGCAAACCCAGACAATATAAAAGATGCATGTAGCTAGAAAGCGAAGTCATGTGAAAGTGCCTTAAAACTACATTCTTTTTAATGGCCAGCAGGGGGCGACTCTTGTGGCCACAAGATTTCCAGATCTATAGAATTCTGTAAAAAAAATCCTCTGCTCCCTTTCTCTGTGACACGTTGTAGAGATTTGGGTTCAAACATTTCAAGTCTTAATGATTAAGAAATAAAGTTAATAGTCGTTATTAGAGACAGAAAGGAAGAATTTCCAGGATATGCCTATTGGTTAACATGAACACCTCAGTTTCACAGTCAGATCCACACCTCTCTCAAACAATTTAGTGACAACAAAATGTGTTTCAGTGTTTCATGATAGGACTTCACTAGTGCTACAGTCACACCAGTGAAAACAGGGACTGGAGACCACAGCACAAAGTCGTTACGACTGTGTAAAATGAACTTGCAGTCTCATTGCCTATGAAATGGTTTCTTCAAACATGGAGACCAGGTCTGCCACAACTCCCAGTCATCTTCAAAGCAATTTTGTTGCGTCACCATGGTAATGACTCTGCAATAATGTGCAATAAGAGGGAGTCAGTCTCCTATCAGTCCTAAAAGTTTGTGTCAATTTGGCCATTCCTCGCAATCTGTTTGTGATTAACTGCGATCATCTGGCAAACATCGCAAAACTGTCTTCATGCGCAGGAATTCAGATCAACGACTTAGATGCAGAGTTCAGTCAGAACCTCTTGTGAAACTGAAATTAAGATATTGCACCACAAATGGTGACATAGTTTCTATAGGACAGCAGTTTAACTGCAAAATGACATAGGTGCTTGGCAACCTTGCATTCATATGGAAGTATATCTATAATACAACCAGTTGGCAACCAGTTAAGTCAAGTCCACTACCGCAAAGAGACTCAGTGAGATTGACTCCAATTTATTGCAATATGTTGGCAATTATCTGCAAGCTTTCATCAATCAGTCCAACTGTTCAGTTGTTTACAGATGGGTTGCCTCCCACCAGGCGACCCGTGCAATCGCCGTGTGATCAAAAGCGATCGCCGCAATTCGGCAACGAATGTAAAAATGTTCAGAGCAATCGCCAGGAAACCACCAGTGTTTCCTATTGCAAGGAGGTTGCCACATGGGCAGTAACAGACAATTATAAAATATTTGCAATTAAATATATGTATGTACTGAACACACGAGGATAAAAATAAAGAAAAAAGTCAAGAAAAAGCAGCTGATTTATTGGTCGGTTGGCTGTTTTATTTTATGAGGACTGACATGACTTGAGTTATTGAGCCTTGGAGCTGCTGGTAGACAGATTTTACTGCTGCTGGAGTGTAGCTTCATATTTAGCATTAGGACAAAGGAAGTTCAATATTTGGCACAGCCATATATACACCCAAACATTACATTTGTCAAAGTGTGACTTTAATGTTTAGCAAATCAACTGACGAGTATGATAAATGTGTAAGGAAATGTACCAGTTAGACAGTCAGTATAATTGATCACACATTGCTTCCTCTTGCTAGCTCTCTAACTTCTTCCTAGGCTTGTTTCACTTAATGATCCAGTTAATGTTTGGAAACAAGAATGATTTCTTTTAACCTCCAATAATAATGAACAAGAATGTCATTGGAAGTATATTCGAAAAACATAATGGTAGACAGTGGTAGTACCATAATGTCACTGGAGGATAATGGACAATAATAATAATAACATGAGTAACTGTTAATCAGATGGACTGAATCTGTTTTTTAATTTAAACCAACAGACACGTGAACCCATTTTCCATCTGATAGTTCTGACAGGCGCACTGTGCACCCTAGCAGACGCCCGTATCTTCATTTTCCATACGCCTGCTCACAACAGCTTTACTTGCACATCAGTGTCAGCAGCATTTCAGCTCTATCCAGCAGTCTGTGAGATGTGTGAACGCAGTGCTCGTCCCCACTCTGGGTCTGATTTTTCCCAGTCTTACATCTCAGAAGCCCTGAAATTACTGTGTATTATAATATTATATAACATCTCTAATTTAGAGCAGGTACCCACCTCAGTGCAGACTTTCTCACATACTGAACAGTTATTAATGAGGCGATCAGCAATCTTTGGAACTGATAATTTGATGTTATGAAAATGCAAATTGCCCAAAGTTGCCTCTTAAGATTAAAATGAATTACTTTAAAGTAAGGCTTTGATCTTGATCTAAGGCTAGACTACAATCTTGCTTTTTCTGCTGGGTCAGTATATATATATATATATACATACATATACATATATATATACACACACACACACACATAATGCAACAGAAATCCAGGAGTGTTGAATGTATCACCAAATAGATGCATTCTTACAGATCCAGAAGGCAGGGCCAATCATTAGTGTTAATCTGAAATCATACTTCCACCACTTAATGCATGTAAATTCAATATTCTCCCTTATTTTAGCTCTGTTTTGTTCTCCACCAACCTACGACGGTATTATCTACTATTTTTTTAGCTGTGCTCACTGGAGATTTGATTTATGGAGTGTTTGGCGCAGAAAGCAACCGCATGTTGCTATTGGAAACAATGTTGCAAACTTATGTCCAAAACAATTAGCTGAATGACACAAAAACACTAGGAGGACTTTTTGGGTGCATTGGGCTGAACTGTTGACTAACGCAGCTTTAATTAGACAGCCTGCATGTCTCATCCCACCTTGATACATGGAGGCTTTTGCCTCTGAAAAGTGTCTGCAGAACTAAAACCAACATTTTCTTCTTGCTGCCTCATTTCTCCAGCTCTCTCTCTTTCCCTGCCTCTCTGCTTCCATCTCCTCCTCTCTCCCCTCATATCTCCAGCTGTCGCCTGGTATAATGTAAATGAGCCTCTCAGCACAGAGCCTATGATGGTGTCAGCCCTCTCCTTAGTCTCTGGTCTCATTAGAAGCCTAGTGCAGCTGACATTTACCCGGCTACTGTGTTGACTAGCTCTTCATGCGGGGCACATGGGTCAAAACAATACACAAGGAAACTTTAACAATCTCAATGCCTTTGGAAAGGAAGGTTCCTGGAGCCTGTGACATGATTGAATGTTGACAAAAAGTACAAAAACGCCAATAAACAAGGCTTACCGTGGGCATCTAGATTAATGCAGATTCTGCAATGACAGCAAATATATTCAGATTTCTGTTTTATTGTACTACAAATGCACAAAAAGCTGAACTTGTAAAGGTTGTTTTCTACAATGACCTCACGGTCCATCCAGTGATAAAGTCATTACACAGTCTTAATTTTAGATTTGCTTTGATTTCAGTGAACAGCATACTTCTCCTGAGCCCTACAGTGAGGTGCAGAAACAGCTCTGTGAGGTTGAAATTAATAGGATGGCCATAGCTATTTCCTGACTCTTCATCCTCTTGGGACCCTGCAGCTCTGTTTTTCTGCGGTCTTCTCATCCTGTTACTAATGCCTGACTCTGTGTAACCCTTATCTCCATGCTCGCTACAAGGCCTGATAGGACTCTGTGTGTAAGCAATTAAAACGGCTTATTTGCCAGATAAGTGGGGGACAGCGGTCAGATATGAAAGCCACAGGCTGCCAGTATCACGTCTTTAAGTTACAACCCCCGGGTTAAATAGCCCGAGGGCACGGAGAGGCGTAGAGCTCTCTCTCTATGTGTGTGTGTGTGTGTGTGTGTGTGTGTGTGTGTGTGTGTGTATAGAGGGCATGAAATTCTGCCACAGGGAACACACAAAAAATGTGAAAATTTAAGTTTTTCAAAACTAAGTGCACCCATAAGCCAACAGTTTGTAGAAACACCTTTAGCAACAATAACTTGAATTAATCCTTTTCTATATTCTGTATTTTGGAGAGAGATCCTACAGGTGGATGTCAGGGTGGTGTAGGCTTTGGCAGGCAGGAATGCATGAGAAGTAATGGGAAATCCTGCAGCTTAAATGCACCACCAAATTGCGAGGGTGTGTTTGGTACAGGGTGTAAGGGAAGGAAGTTGTGCTGCATGGGCAGTTGAAGTTGCTAGCCTGAACTAGCTCGCAGGCACTGCTCAATTTAAGTTTTTTTCATTTTATACTGCAAAAGAAAGAAGAATATGTTACATTTTTTCATTTGCTTAACTGTTTTGGGCCCTTGGATTTTATTTGACGAGTTCGTACATGCACGCAGTTGATAATCGTATCATTTCATGTATATTTGAGTTTGTCATTTTTTAATAGTTAACTTTGTATTTGCACCCACAAATTGTCACTTATTAAAAGTGACTCATTACATCTCTTTGTCGTAGGTCTGCATTGTAATACAATGTTCCATTGCATAATTAGCCTTACCAATACTTTCCCAGTAATGGTACACATTAGCATTTGCATATACAGATATCTGACAAACCAAATTATACTGTTATCGTTGCTCTTAACTGACTGCTTCATCAAAATCTGACAGTTAAAAACTGCTTGCAACAAGATAAATTGCGGTCTTTTACAGTATTTTTGACAGCACTTCTGTGATGTAACATGTTATCTGTCATTTAAGTTAACCTTCCAGTCTCTGAATTCTTTGTACAGATTGGCATGTCTGTTAGCAAATTGGTTATGTTTCTCTGTTGATATGTGGAGCCTTTAAACATCTTTTACAGATGGGGCTTGTGGTTTCTGAGTGCTTTCTCGTCACTGTGTGAGAATTGCTGTGTACTTTTTTTTTTTTAAATCCACAACTCGATAAAACCTAAAGATTCTCACTTTAAGGATTCAAACCTGATTTAACATTATAAAACAAAGTCTGGTCTCTGGTCGTGTTAGATGTCTTCAGCTATAAATGTCACGGATGAGCTGGCAGCTGTGAAGTTCAACCCTTCCTGTCTGTTCTATTTATTATTGTGTCTGCGTACTAAAATGTATCTATACCTTCAAAACATGAAAAACCGGAACACAAACTGCTGCCGTCACAGTGTTGTAATGTTCATACAATGTTTTGCCATTTAACACGGTTACACTGATATCCAAAAACTTTGAAAAATAGATCAGTTGACATTTTCTTTCATTATTGTCTGGCTGCTTTATTTTTAGAAGGAATAATTATTCTTTTTTTTTCTTTTTTTTTAAACAGATATATGAAAATAATCTGCTGCTGTTGTTCAGTAGTTCTTAACAGTGTAATAACTAGGGATGGGTATCGTTTAGGTTTTATCCGATACCGGTGCCAAATCGGTACTTTTGAAACGGTGCCGGTGCTTAAACGGTGCTCGAACCGGTGCTTAAAGAATGGAGAACACAAACTTTGTCCAAAAACCTCTCATGTTCAGCTGGTTTTTTTT
>NW_005187451.1:464107-505724 GCF_000239375.1 Pundamilia nyererei
AGAGTTAGCACAAAGACTGAAAAACAGATTTGTTAAAATGTGTGAAACTTCAGCTAAATCTAATATAGCTGCATTTTAATGTGTAATGATAACATAGCATAACTAAAGTTAAAATCTTATTATAATACAAACATTAACAATTACGCTAAAAGCTACAGCTAAATATTTAACTAGCCTAGCTTAGCAGAGTTGTACTAACTACTATCTGTTTAGCCTTTAGCGACGGACGTTAACTTAAGCCAAGCACTTAAATCTATTATATCTGTACATGTATTGTTTAACAATGTATTTACTAGGTGACCTTGTTAGTTTCATTTAAAAAGAAATTCAAGGGCTTGAAATCTTATTTGGTACAGTTTGGCAAAGCCTTAAAAAGCCAAACCATTATCTAAATTAACTGGTTGTATAGATCATCAGACAATCCTCACAGACAATCACAGAGCAGCCTGCTGTTGGAACACATTCAGGTAAATATAAGAAATCAATAACTGAGGTAGACTTTAAAGACAGCAGGCTCACAGCAAACAAACTTTTTGAAGTATACCCATCACATCAGGTTTATTTAATTTTTACAATAAAGTTTCAAATCCATCTACAAGCTGTAACAAATACCAGCAGCTCAACGTTTCTCAAGCCGGCGGTCTCTTGTGGATTCGTATCGGCTTCAAAAACAGGCGTGAGACATAAGAACATGGATAGATTGGACAAAGAGAAAAAGCGAAAGCAGCAGATTTCACTCTGTAGACGACGCAGCAGATTGACGCGGGAGGAGAAGACTTCGACCTTGGTCTCGACCTGAACAAACTGTAATGAGTTCTGAACTTTCTGCCTCAGCTCAGTATTGTTGTGGTTTTCAGAGTGCTGAGAGCTGGCAAACAGGATATTGAGTCCCAGATGGGCTTTGGCTCACATCATGAAAGTACTGGAGGCCCACAGCTCTGCACACGCCATCAGCCATCGAAATGAAACTGAGGGAAGGGGATGAGTGGAGGAGATGTGAGAAGAAGGGCGAGGCAAGAAGTTTTTCTGCTGTCCAAAATACAAGTTGGTGTGTTTGTTTGGAGGCTTTCGGAGGCTGGAGTTATCCTGCGTGACGAGCGCGTGTTTAGAAGCCACTGGGCCACACAGAAAGCAACACTAGGACACTGCTGAAGAGATAAAACAACCACATGGGGGGAATCCTGGACACAGACCAGTGGATACCCGTTTCCTCAACATCTTTTTCGGTCGCTCTCACCCTTCTTGTGTCTCTCCGTCTTTTTTTCTTCCTCTGCATGAAATAGGATCACATTTAACTGGAGGAGGACTCTTTCATGTGGAGGAGGAGGACAGCGTGCAACGAAGAAAACATGGCTCTTCCAGCAAAGGGACACTCAGGGATGGATTGAGAGGGAAAAAAATATTCAGAGCGTATGATGCAGAGGAAGTACAGGAAAAACTAAATGTCAGCAGCTGTAACAGATCTGTTACTTTCCATCATATTCCCAATTTTGGAATGTTTTTGTAGGACATTGAAAGTATTTTTGAACCCTGGACTTGTGGTTATGTTTCCTACACTTCAGGGAATTCCAGACATACCAGAGAATATCACATTTTGCAATTTATAGATCAAGGACCAACATTCAAAGTCAGAGCAGGTGGTGTATATAACCTTGCCATGCAAAGGTTGTAAAGATTGTCTTAAAAGTGTAGCTATTCTGTTTGGCTTGTCTGAAATCGACAGTAAAGTTATCAGTCAGTTAAATAATCTGTTACATGTCTTCATTTAGTGTCATATCCACAGAAAAAGCATGAAAATGAATAGAATACCTTTAAGGGAATACTGGGGGAAGGACTGTGTCAGAACTACTGTGACGGCGTCAAACCAAGGAAGCAAAAAATAAAGAACTGGTGTGAGATCGTTTACATGTACCCACAGCATTTATGAGCGATGAGGAGAGTAACGAATACCGGCTCAGGGAGGATGGACTGAAAATTAATGACCATTTGAGAGCTGAAAGTTCTGGAAATTTAAGGAAAATGTGGAAATTACATGATCACAAAAACATGTTCCCCTCTTTTTTTTCTTTTTTTTTGTCCAAGTATCTTTGAGTGGAAGGAAATAACTGGGACTGGGATGAAGTAATCCATTACTTAGACATGATATGGAATAGAGTTGCTGGTAGGTTTTAAATTCCTAACAAGATTAGAAAATTAAAAAATTTAAATAGTATTTATAACATTGCTGATTCTCCTGGTCTTGATTTGCATGTTTTACCTTATTGGTAAAACTGCCAAAAATTAAAAATACCTCTGTCATTGCTGTTAAGCTTTCCATTAAACATAAAACGCATTCATTTCAATAAATATTTGTGAGGTCAAATCATAAGAAATCCATTGCTTAAATAAAAAGATTTTTTTCACAATAAAGTAATAAAAGAGGAATACAGTACTGCTTAATGGCAGAGTAAGAGGGTGATAGCGTTCCCTTATATCACACAACACTTTGGAAAAAGAGCACAGTGCTTTACAACTTATTAGATCACCACCCAGTGTGAGGACCTCGCCACAGCTGCCCCAAATTTACAGTATTTTTTAACCAGGTATTGAATTTCATCGATTACAGACATGCCCATAAACATCAGTAAAAAGACGGGTGTACATGACATTTTTTTATAGTTTTGCACATCCTCACTCGGCTATTTTAAGTATAATAACTGAGTTTGCTTATTTATAACTGTAGTTATACTTTTTTGTAATGGTTCTATTTGTTTTGATCAGAGTTTAATTTTTTTATGTAATAGGTAATTTCCAAAATATTTTTATGCATCTGTAATGGTGAATCCACCAATATACACAAGTCTTTAATAGTTGTGATATTTTAAATTGTAAATATATCATTATTATTATTTTTATCCATGAAATTTTACATTTACCATTAACATTGAAGTCCAGTTCGCTCCAATATGAGTATAAAACATGAAATGAGTTTGCTATTTAAATAAATAACATTATCTATTTTAGTTTTAAACATGTTTTTGACAGATTTCTAAAATATTTGTGTTTTCTTGCTTTTATGACAGGTGGTCGAATAAGGAATGTATTTATCACTGACCTTCAAGTCACCATTTATGACCTCCAGTTGTATATTTATATGTGCCTCTGTGATTTTAATTGTAAGAAAGTCTCCTATCATAAATTTTATCCATCTTTTCTTACAACTTTCCATAGTTTTTAACAGAAATTGCTCCACTGGTGTGTAGTTTCCCACTGCTTATCACTACATTGTAATGCTTTGCAGTGAATCACATACCAGACCCAAAATCATTTTTTATGTTCCTGTAATGGTTGTAAGGTTTACAGCTGCAGAAGCCTTTAGGCGGATACTTGAAGCCCAGATGGGGAAAACAGCCCAGTTGGCAGCAGGTTAATGTTATTACATGAAAAGGAAAAAAATGATTCATTCCAGTAGGACATTTCAAAATGTATGTCATAGATATAGGAAACAATACAGGTGTGATGAACACAAATAGAGCCATTTTAAAATGCATAGTAATTAATAAGCTCACTCAGTTAATATGCTCACAGCAGTAGAGTAAGGATGGACAACACTGTAATAAATAAAATAACAAAAGAGGAAAATGTGACAGTACATTGCCCGTTGTTGTTACAGAAGAGTATAGGCGTTTCTTTAAATGGTTAAATTCAGTCACTGCCTTCATTACATAAAATGTTGTCTATTTATCATTTTCTACTTTATGCTTTCCCACAAGAAGCTGAACTTTTTTGCCTTATTTTCACTGTAAAACATGGCAGCATGAGAGTGAGGTTTTAAACCGTTTAAACCAGTTGTGGCAATTTTTTTTTGGAGTGCACATGTGTGGATTTTCCTCTTACAGTCAGGCATCCGGGTTAGGCTGCCTATCAATCAGCCCCGTGATTGACAGGCAGCCTGTTCAGGGTGGATTTCAGCTGGGATCGGCTCCTGGTAATGAATCACTTTTCTTATACGCTACTACCTGATCAAGATGGATCTTCGTCACCATACACTGAGCCAGCTTCCTACTCTATAACACAGTGAACATCCAATGAATGCTTGTTGTTCAGAAACACAAAAAAAAAACACTGACAAATCTGTGTAATTAACATTTACGCTGAAGGCTTTGAACCAGCACTGAATCTTCAAACTCGTGAAAGGAAATGTGGGAAATAAAGGCATGTGGAAGAAGCAAAGTGAGAAAAGAATCTAATCAGAAGGAGAAGACCGAGGTCAGAGCAGGAAATATATCGGAACCTTTAGCTGCTTTCATATCATTTCTGCAGAGCTCCTGTTTATTCAGCGGCTGGTGAATTTGTTTTAGTTCAGATGAAACAGAGAGAGAGGAGAGAGAGCTGCACATCAAATAGAATGAGAAAGGGAGTGAGGAGGGGGGAGAGAAAAAGCCTCTCGCTTCCTACTTACATCAAACAACCGCACAGCGGGTGCCAATCAGCTGCCGATATTTTACACAAATTTCAATCATTTTCTGTTGAGGAGAGCGCAAAGTCGCATATCAAGGAGCCGCAGCAGAGCACCTGACCTCCTCTGAGGTCTTTCATTTGAGAGATGAGGTGGATTTAAAAAAAATAAATCCCAGAGCAGTTTGCATACAGGTGTCATCCAAGACATTCAAAAGAGTCTCTGAGATAAGACTTTCTCTTGTACAAAGATTTTATTTTATAGAACTAGTCATTGGAAAGAGTCTAACAGGGTGGTCAATAGCGCGCCTCGCAGGGATGGGGTCAAAAAAATGATTTTAATGAATGAATCAGGAGCACATCACTCTGAAAGAGGCCCGAGGGATCTTGTGCTGCTTGGATTTTATTACTTTGGTATGACTTCAAATCAGGACATCTTCCATCATGGTGCACTTGATTTGTGCAGTTCCTGTTTACTCTCTAACTAAAACCCCCAAAGAAAAAGAAGTTTCCAGGCTAATTCAGAGACAGCCCCCACCTCCCGCTGATGCTTGTGTGTTGCCCGTCACAGCTGTTCGGCGGCAGTGCTGGGTCGGCCTGGTTGGCGAGGAGCAGCGGACCATGAAGCCTCAGTGTCACTGCTTCGGATCAGTGGCCAGGCAGAGCCAGGACGAGGTTGTGTGACCTGCCCCTAAAAGGTGACATTGGCCGATCCGCCGGTGCTGGCCAGGCAGCCGGCACCAGTTCGCCCAGCTGGACCGAGGGAGGGGGCCCGGTTTGACCTGAGCCAGGCGAGCTCAGAGCCATTAAAGCTCATCGTTCACGCCGGAGGAGCTGCTGCTAATGCTTCCAGCTAATTGCGGACTGCTGGGGCTGCCAGTTCTTTTTCTGAGGGGAAGAAGAGTTTGGCTGCTAAAAAAAAAAAAAAAGAAGTCGCTATTAGTTGCCAGATGATGTCATAGTGTGGTTTGCTCCAGCCCTGTGCTGAGACACAGCAGTGGTGGAAGAGGGAGTCTGACCCTTTATTCAGTACACTCACATAAAAACATTCCAAGCAAATGCTCCGAGTGGAAGGAAACGAGACAGAAGATTTATTCTACGTGTTCCACTTAGACTGAACTACTTCATACACTGTGTGTTTGCTCAGATCAGTGGTTCCCAACTTAGGTGCAGCGCTCCTCCAGATAGGGAGGGAAAAGTCTCTCTTCACGTGGAAAACAAACAGTTTTTCTCCAAGAGGTCACATCAGAAAGAAAAGATCTCAAAAGGTCATCGTGTTTATGTTAAACTGGAATATGAAAAGTAGCCGCAGCTATATTTGAAAACAGTTTCATGCGTTTGAGCATGTAGTTACTTAGATTTGTGTACTTTTATGTGGATCTGTAGCTTATTTTTTAATCTATTAATCCTATCCAGCAGGGATTGTGAAGAGTGGCTGGTATTAGATATGGAAACATGAAGCTGCTGACAGTAACTGGAGCTTTAGCGTTGTTTCATGTAGCGTTTTTAAAGCTAAACGTTGTAATTGGATAAAGGTCGAGAGAGAGGTGGAGTGGCAAGTTACCCGGACATAAATAAAGGTCGAGGGGATGGGGAGGGTAAGACGAGGAAGACAGCAACTGAAAGAGGGCTCCACACTAATTTAAAGGTAGCTTGGATCATCATGAGGAGTTATTTAACCTTTAGAAGCATTTTAAAACCATTTCAATAAAAAAAAAGTGAGTTGGATTGTGGGACATGATTTTGGAAATACAGTCACAAAAACAGGTGAAATTCTGCTGTTTAAAGAAGCTGTCTGATAATTATTTTTTAAAAACGTGCTCCTAAAAGTTGTTTTTACATCAGGCCAGTGTGTGCTTAGACTCCATCTCATCAGGTTTTATTCCTCTAGCTGCTTCCTGTTTCACTTTGGAAATGAAAACCTCACGTCTAGTGGCAGCAGCAGACGGGGAGCCCATGTGAACCTCCAGCCACTGTCACACCATTTCATCATCACAGGGTTTATTTGCTTCTGGTGAAACCACGTTAGCCTCAGAACAGGAGGTCAAGCTGATAAAATGAGTCCACTCACATCTGTAGTCTTATATACATACGAAGTTTCTAACTTGCACTAAAATCAGAGCACACAAGCATGACCCCAGGTCCAGGATCCTCTGCTCCAGACTCCAGTGCAGACTACCGTTTATTGACTGAGTGAAGCTAGACTGTCACCTCTGCCTGCTCTACACTGCTGTATATCCCGGACTCCCAGTGAGGCGGCATCGATTTGAGGTAGTGAAATTAACCGAATTGATTGTCAGTCACTGCCGCTAAACTCGCAATGAGAAAACTGCACCTCCTAAAGCCCGACTCTTCTACTTTCTTTTTCAGGAGTTACTGCAATTAGAACAAAAAATAGATCCAAATGTATTTTCTGGTTATTAGGGGGGCAATGCAAATATGACTATTTTTAATGGGGAGAGGCTCGATTGGACAAATGCGACACTTGAGTGGTTTTTACGCGCTGATCGGCGAGTCTTCCCGCCACCCACCCAGGGCCGTGAATGACCGCTTGCATGGCTCTTACCTGTAGTTGTCCCACTCCCTTCCCGCACTTTAACGCCCTATTAAACCATCGGTGAGGCTGCTGGTGTTACAATCCAGTGACGTCCCTGTGCTCTGGAGACATTTGCGTCCTGGGGGAAAAAAAACAAACCAAAAAAAAAAAAAAGACGGGAGTGGTGGCTTGTCTTGCCCCTCCGGATGAACTCGAACAGGCTTATTGCTTTCGATTATTCGTCTTTTTAAAAGAGCGGTGATGGCACCTCATCCACCACAGAGGTGGGTCTCCTGAATCCAAACCCTTTGTTTTAATCCCGATAGTCCACAAACCCGACGAAAGCCTGCACAGCTGTCTTATTAGGTTCAAATGGGTCCTGTTGTGCGCATTAGACGGGTGATAATCACCCGTGATATCAGATCGCACTCTTCAGATGGAGTGAGGTGGATCCCATTAGTCACTTCAGCCCACAGTCTTTGCTCAGCCGCGTCTCCTCGCAGTCTGACAGCTCCGCTCCGTGCGCACTAACTTTTATGGAGACTCCAGAGCGCACGGCGCGCATCCGCTACCTCTGCTGGTAGCGTTACAGTAATCGGATTACCGCTATTGACGTAAACGTCACAAAGAATGGGTGATCATTTAAAATGGTATTTTTAAAGCTGAAAACAATAACACAAATGTGGGGAACCCACAACACGCGTGTTTCATAATTCATAAAGGCGAGGCTCAAAGCTGCTGCAATTATATGTTAGGAGACAGAAAGCGAGAAGAATGTGAGAGTGTGATCCAAAAGTAGTTCAAGGAGTGAAGCAGAAACTATAAATGATGACTAATCAGGGATTGGTTGCTTTCCTTACTACACACCCGGGCCAGGTCATCAATAACGCCAATGAAAAGCTAGAGATTCTCAGGCACGTGCCACCTGTCCGTCCCCTATTTAACCTTGTGCACTTAAAAACACAGAAAACAGCCTTCGGGCGTTTGTTCCACTCACTGAAGTGTTGATCTGCTGCAGACATCCATCCACATGCCGAGGCTTCCGCCAGCAAAAGTTGTCCACTACTGCCATCATGTGGATATGTGATGCACTCCACTTACAAACACACCCCGAGAGAAATCACATAGAGCACATCTCTGATCAAAAAGTTGTTTATTCCATGGTGAAAACATTCCGGTCACACACACACACACACACACACTCACAAATTTCTTTCTTTCATTCTTTTTTTTCTTTTTGTTTTTTAGAAACAGCAAAATTCCTTTGTATAATGCATGTGAGGAGACAAAAACGATCAAACAGTGACATAAGCACAAAGTGATTGGCTTTTGCAGCTCGGAAAGAGAAGGAAACACTTAAAAGAGAGACCTTTCAGTTCAGTCCGTCCGAAAGATCCGAAAACACCCGATGCTGTTTTTTTTTTTTGTTTTTTTCCCCAGGTTAATATCATCCTAAGGCCATGTTAGGAAAGACTGCATTTCATGCCTCTCCCTGTAGGAATGACACCACTGAACACCTGTGCACGCTTTAATTTCAATGTTGATTTTTCGAGCTGCTTCTGAAAGGCATCAGCGGCTGTAGTAGTAGTAATAGTAGAAGTAGTAGTAGTAGTAAGCAGTTTATGGACTCGCTTTCCCAGAATTCCTCAGCATTCCTCCTTGATGTAGATTTGTTCGTCTGTGTCGGACTCCAGGTGCTCCAGCCTGTCAGTCTGTCCGTTCATTATCTCGTCAGGGGTTTTCATGAATCTGTGGCACAGACGAGGCAAGTTCGGCAAATTATTCAAAATCCAGTTTTCTTTTGTTTTATTGATGACTCAAAAAGTAAATAACGGTTTGGAGCAGCGAGACAAGTTTGAAAAGAAGATGATGTACCTGAACAGAAGCCTTTGGCCAGGCTCTTTCCTGATAATGTTCAGTTTGTAGTAGTGTCTCAGTGCTCGCGACATCTTCTCGTACGTCATATTGGTCCTGTTCTGTAAGAGTTAAAACAGCAGGAGCGTCATGAGCAACGCTGTCAGTGTGACAGTGAGGGGACCTGACCTTAATTTAAGAGCAACATTTATTTTGGCCACTTGGTGTCAGTAAAAGTCCACAAAAGCTGAAAAGACCACTATACAGCAAGATCCTGTTTGCTGTATAGCGTGCTTAATGTTTCAGCAAATAATTATTAATTTACACAACCAGCAGGCAGGAGGAGGTAGGAGATACACAACCAAACAAGAGGCCAAACAAACAACATACACCTGAGGGGCACTGGAATCCCCATCATCCAGAAAATCGAGCCATCAAAAGGTCTTTTTTGTATGCACAAAACCTTTGACGCTTCACGTAGTTGTGGTTTCAGTGTCAGAGCTCAAAATGTTTTTGGAACATTTTCAGTCACCGCGTTCGTCTTTGTGCGACGGCACCTGCTCTTTGGAGCTAACATTTAGACACGTGTTGCTAACCGGTCTTCCATTAGCTAAAAGCTTGTCCTGCACTGCAGAGCTGGGGCGCTCTACAGCTAAAGCACAAATTCATCTTAATTGTTGGCCAAAATTAACAAAACTAAAGTAGTGTTTTATCACAAATACCGGTGTTATTCTTCTAATGTTGTGTTTTCACTCAGCACATAAAAGCACAAGCTGCACGACTCTAGCGCTGCGTCTGCATCACTTACTGTGGTGAAGAGACAGTTGAGCGCGAAAGGGAAGTTGTTGAGTTACAGGTTGAGCTACATTCCTGCCACTCTGACTGGAAGAAGATCACAGAGGAAATGATCTTTCTCGGACTAGTTCCTCTACTCCTCCCCTTCGAAGGGAGCCAGCTGAGGTGGTTCCTGAACACTTCCAGGTGGGGTGTTTAAGACATGTCCTACTAGGAGGACACCGTAGATGAGATCCAGGACACCGTGGAGAGATTGGCTCTCGATGGCATAACTCGACCGAATCACTGACACTGACATCACCGATTTAATTCATCACAAAGCCTGGCTAACACACAGGTAGTGTCCTTACAGCTAAGACAGATGAAACACTAAATCCATCAGTGTGTCTGTGTTTACACTGAGCTGCTGTATTTCACTCAACTTTACATCCTATCAGCATTTCTACCAGAGTGATGAAAAGAAGCATCTGTTGTGCCAGGAAACATTTGTTAGGACTATAAAACTGAAACAAGTCGACAAAATTGTCGGAAAAACCCCCAAAAAACAAAAGTTCACTATTCAGTGATTAAGGTGCTTAATTAATCAAGTCTCTGTCCTGATGTTTTATAAGAATAAATGAGTTAGTGCAGCTTTATGGTTGTAGGAATGACGATAAGAAGTCCCTTCTGTTGTGCTGCTCTTTTATATTCACTGCACATAACCACTGAACACCTAGAGCCCGTGTGTGTATGTACCTTGTGATTCCCCCAGAGCCTGGCCAGGCCGTTGGGGTCCATGATGCGGAAGACTTTGCTCTCCGGATCCTCCCAGCGGATGTAGTTCTCGTACCTGCTGTCTGAAAGGAGCTGGTAGACGTAGTCCCACAGCAGCCTGCAGTCTGCCAGAACCCAACAGGGAAAAGACAGAGTGAGCCGCTATCAGCAGATTCTCTGAAAAAGTTCTCATGCAAGGTTTCTGCCACAGATGCCGCCTCACGCAGCTTTGATGCTCGGCTCCGTCGCCGCTAAATCTTACCTGCTATCCGCCCGATGGGCATCTGCTGCTCCTCTGGAGGAGACACGGGCATGATGACGTGGTTCCTGTAGAGCGCCTCCTCCTGCTGCTGCTGTAGTAACTGCTGCTGTTGTTGCTGCTGATGCTGCTGTTGGTGCTGCTGGGCTAGCTGATGATGGTGTCCGTGGACTTTCCCCTCACGGCCGTTCTCCAGCGTCACCTGAGACAGGGGTCCCCCGCGGTTGTGCCTGAAGTCCATGCCAGCAGCCCCGCCACTCCTGCTTGGACTGAGGAGCAAAGGGTTCATGATGGCGCTGGGCATGAGTTGGATAACGCGAGGAGGGCCTGCCTCCTGGCCCCCAGGGCTGCCTGGACAGGGGGCTTCTCTGGGTGTAGCGCAGCGCCCGTTGGGTGCAGCCGGGGACACCGACAACGGGTACATTTCCTCCGGCAGGTGGTGATTGCTGTCGGGCAGCTGGGAGAAGGTTTGCAGGGAGTCCTCATTGGCGGGGCGAGGGTGGTTCGGCTCGGTGGGAGATCGTCGCGGGGCCGGGTTGTGCGGCGAGCGGGAGCGGTGCCGCAGTTCGATGGTTGGTGGATGCTGGGGGATGGGTTCTGTACCACGTGGTCCCCGTCGTACCGTTTCTGAGAGCACAGTTTACAGAGTGTAATAAATGTGTAAACCCAGAACAGTCTCCTAGAACGTAAGCTGGAAATTGATCAGCATACGGCAGGAAATTCTATTTTGGATATTCTACATGTTGCTCGATTAATTTACACAAAGAAGAACAATCAAGAATCTGAATCTCAACACCAAATCTTTCATTTCCCTGGAGCCAGCAGGTTTATATAACTCCCAGTGTTTACCTTACAGGTGTGCCAGCACCAAACTAAACACTGCTCTTTATTTGAGGCCAGCAGTCACTGAGCAGAGAGACATACAACACAGAAGGTGACACTTGGACTAAATCTGGTCTCAAAGACGACAGCATCCCTCTCAGAGTCTCAACTCACTATCGATATTAAAATCTTTCATAACTTGTACTGACTTAAGGGCCGTGATATTGGCTTATATTAAAATGTGAATGTTCTGATGCTACTGTTCGTGTGCATGCCCAGCTTGGCTTTCACCGGAAACAAACAGCAGTATGAAGAGAACGTTTAGATTGCAAAGCACGAAATTCTTTTCATATTTTTATAGTCATTAACTTGTTTCCTGCTGCTGTGATTTATCACCACAGCGAGCCAGCTACAAGGTGCTGATCACGAGCGTCACACAAGTCCGAAAACAAAAACACTAGGTGTCACTAATATTCTACTTTTTGGATGAGCATGCCTAGTGTTTTTATTTTTGAGGCATTTTGGGCAAAAAATTGCCACAACTCATACTCCTGTTGCTCTTTGAATTTTGCTCTGATTTTCAAATATCTGCGGTGGAACCTGAGACAAGGAAGGCAGCTGCAGAAAGCAGGCTGCCTGTAGCGTTCGGTGTGCTGTATTGTTTAAATAAAGCTGCATTTCCTTGTAGAGCAGGTTTTACTGTCAACATTTGAAGTTACGGCTCCATCTCATTGTTGGTGTGTCACATTTCCTCAGATCAGAGCCAGAAAACAGTCTCAGGTATCCACTCGAACATGATTATTACTTCCTTGTTTTCAACAAAGCAGGGTGTCGAGTAAAAGCGCCGGTGCGTCATAGAGGACAACGGCAGACGTAATCTGTAGCAGAATAATTCTAAGATATTTTCATTCAGATCCAGTCTTGTTTTGCTCTGTTTCACAGTGTTGCCTTTTTAAGGAAAAAACTTTTTGCAATAATTGTGTTATTGGTCCAATGACGTGGGTTTATGTAGCCTGATACACAGAAATATGATTTATTATGGAGCCAAAGATGCATTACTTATAATAATGTCAGCGCTGTTTCCAACAAACTGTTACTATTTTAAGATAATATGCACTTTATTTCTTAAAAAGTCAAACAATGGCACAACGATCTTTGTTTGACTCTCATGAGCAGCTTCATTCGCAACTTCGAAAGTGGTTGTTGCTGTTAAAGAAGGTCTTATCTCAGTTACTTGGTTTAAGAGTTCATCTGCTCTATCCAGCCCACACAGAGTGATTACTCAGTGTCAACGAAGATGTGAAAAGTACAACTGTTAGTTCAGTTTATGTTTGATTCGTTATCACAGCAAAACAAATGAGTTACAATCACAGTTTCATTGTAACTATTCGTTCTTATTGTGGCAGCTAAGTCTACGAAGTAGTGTAAAGACAATTTTACATTAACATATATTATTTCAGCCTTTATCAGGATAAACATCATTTAAAAATCTCAGCTTGTAGTTGTGTTAAGAGTTTGTTAAGATGCTGTTGTGACAAATTGGGCTCGCATTAACTACAGTGGTAATGTAGCTGCTGTGGATCGCAACGTTTTTGTGTTATTACCCAAACATGAAACAAAGTGTCTGACAGGGGACAGAAATTTTTGGGAACAGTTTAAACATTAGTTGTCATATTTATTGTACGGTGTAAATGTCAATAGTATCGGCACTAAAAGAATGACTATATTTATGTTTCTCTCTGGGTATTAGACATGCATGTTAGAGTGACTGTGATTCTAAACTTTTCACAGGTGAGCATGAATATTCTCTCTGCGTTAGACCTGCTACAGACTGGCAAGAACGCACACCAGCGCTCAGACAAGCAGGATAGTCCAGCCGCACCACAACTCTGAATTGGAGAAGAGTTTATACTTCTACTCGTGACACTGACAATGACTGTAAGGGTGCTCGGAAATCATTTATTTATATAAAACATGTACATAAATTGTACATGCATGAATTGTTTTAAGTTAATTGGACATTTCTGCAGCTAGTTATTTATGCATTCCATCATATTTTCAAATTTTTCATATCACATGACCGTTTGGGCACAAGCATCACCATCTATCATAACATCTGACATCTTTATACAATAAAACGCTGAAAATGCAGCAACCAGCTCCGTATTGGAATTATGTTATTTAAGCGCACTCTAAATAAATTTGCTTACTATTAGCAAAAAAAAAAAAAAAAGGTAATGCAGACAAGCTGCTGTAATGAGAATGCATTATTGTTTTGGTTTTTTTTAACTTTTCAAATGCATGTGATGTATGCATGAACAGGGGGCGGGGGAGTGTTTACTGGACTGACCTTCGAGCTTCAGGTGCTGCACAGCGCTTTCAGGCAGCGAATGGAAGGAGTTCCCAGGGAAGTAAGCAGACGGATAAAACACATGAGACTTCCTCTGCTTCAGGATATGTTGCAGCAGCTCGTACAGGACATCCCCTGCAGAGATGCAAAGGTCAGAGGTTACCATGCGTCTCCTGGTAGCCGTTTTACCCCTGCATAATAGGCCAAATTAGCATTGGCATCACAGACTCAAGTTCCACTTCTTCTTCTCCTCTCTGCTTTCCAGGCAGTGTGGAACTTGAGCAATAATGGAATAAATTTAGAGAGGTGCTTCTACGATACAGCAGCCTAGCACTTTGTTTGTTCCTAGAAAAACGTTTTCCTCGATATTCAACACCGTACCCCGATGACCCAGAGGGTATAGAATTGTAAGTTCCCTATCGGGTGACCCTACCCAGTCAGTTTCCTCTTACAGAAGTATTTTTTCTTCCACAGTGCAGATAAAACATTACAATGCAATTATTAGCTTAGTCAAATGAGAAGCACATTTAGTTTCACAAGAGAAACTCTCTGGGAGCAGTTTGGATTTGTTAAACAAGAAAATGCGCTCGACAAATCCAAATACCTACAGTGCTTAAAGCGTCAGGACATCTAGGAGATAACGACAACTACCGTATGTGTTGACAAACGTAAATGAGCCATGAGTCTATACGACCCCGGTGTCCTCCTTTAAGTGGTTATATTGCAGTGGCGACACCAGGCACAAAGCTCGAGCAGGAAGTTCACTGAATGATTTACAGCTGTTTTTCTTGTCCGAACACCGACGGCAACAGCTCCGCTCCCAAAATATTTACACTGTTAACAAATGAGCACAGGTACAGTGGATGTGATTCTAGCAGAGGACTGCCTCCACACACACACACACACACACACACTATCTCAAAGGCTTTGAGAACGAGGAAATGATTCTCATAAAGGAAGTGATGGCGAACACACATGCACAAACAAACACACACACACACCCCTTTCAGTTCTCACTTTCTGGTTCTGTGGCACCGACTTACACCGTGGGGAAAATTCCTGCTTCCTGGTGTTTGCTTTGATTCTGTATTTAATATGCTGCTTTAAAACCACAGCTTTGGATTCTGTCTGAAAACTACAAACTGTACACGATGAATGACAAATACCAGCAAACTAAAGAAACTGCAAAAAGTGTTAGGGGTACGTGATGACATTTGGTACCATTACAACTGGTGATTGCACATATTTCTGCAGAGATGTGCGAGGAAATCGCCTATTTGTGGTTTAAACTGCATAAAAGGAAGTTCATTAAACCATTAAAATAACAAAATCATCCCAAAAAGCCAACTAGAAATTGCCCAACTGTCTTGCCATCTTACATTGGAATCCTGGAGAACTCTCTTTACTGTTTCAGGTTTCCCAATAGGTGTTTTCAAGTCCAAACATGTCACTGCAATCGTAACAGGTTCTAACATTCCAGGAAAAAAAAACTCAGGCTATTATTTTAATGTTCTATTCTTAGAGCGTCTACAAAAGAGAAATACGCAGAGAGCAGGGACTGATGGGAACAGCACCCTTATAGTCACGCGAAGGAGGAAATGGATACTTCACTAGCCAAAAAATGTGCTCTGTTCCCTAAACTGACGTTTACAGTGAGAGCACGACTGAACAACCACTTGTACAGAAATATGATCAGTGTGTGTGTGTGTGTGTAGCTCCTGAAACCATCCAACACCACGATCACAGCGTCACATAAGAAAAGGAAGAAAAAAAAAATGCAAAACCTGTAATGATGATGAATCTTATTTTCCACGTATTTCCCAGACCTCGATTTCTCGACAGGATGTGAACATTTTGCATAGTGCTGAAACATCCTGATACGAGCCCGACAGCAGCTGTCAGCTGGTTCTCATCCCTCTATAACCAGAGCCACTGACAACATTCAGTATCCTTTAAAAGGAAAAGGGGGATGTATATATTCTGAACAGAGCAACTGTTACTTAAACCAGCTTATTTAGACGTGACTCAGCTGATCAATATATAATTTATACAGAGTGGACCAAACCCACTCATATACAGATCCCCAAAAAAGAACAAACTAAATTAAAATTAATAAATGAATCTTTTATATTTGTCCACATAAATTACCTGATTAAGTATTTATTAATGTAACGAATTACTTTAAATATTATCCACAATATCTTTTGCATTGCAAGCCTGCTCATCATCCTGACCCAAATCACACATCCCGTACTTCATCCTTGAGCGATTGAGTAAAATCTCCAACTCTGTCAGGGGAAAACACTTACTGTTGTTTTATTTTTATGCGCCTGGCCGCTGGCGTTGCCGGGGTGACAGTTGAGGTTGCCTTGTACTTCCTGATCAACCGTCTCCTACTTCCTCCCCCTTCAGCAGCTTTGCTGTAACAGCTGCCTCCCTCCACTGTCACCTCGCCCTGCTACCATTCATCCCCTGCTCCAGCTGACTTTATTCCTCTGCCAACACGAGAGCTTTGTTTGTCTGCGTGTTTGTCGCCAGGATTACGCAAAAACTAGCAGGCTGAATTTCGTGAAACCTGGAGGAGATGTGGAACAACCCTCTTCTACTTCACTGTGTGAAATAGGGCATCGACCTTGGCAGAGGACGTGCTCTCAAAGCGTCCTCTTAGGTGATTTTCTTAAAAGGATGTAATGATCTATGCAGTAGCATCACTTTTCATATACAATTATCTTTACTGCCGGTTTGAATGGCAAACCAGGGTCAGTCGAGCCAAACACTGCAAAACTACACTTCAGCATGTTCATTGACTGCTTGTTTGTAGTCATTTTTCCTATTTTGTGTCAGTATTTTTGTCTAACAAAATAGTCTCATGTTTTTCGTCTAAGATCACTCTTTCTTCCCAATCCCTGTTTCCAGAGTGAGTCCTGCTCTAGTTGGAGCACACAAATATCTAATGGAATCCATCTAAGTGACTCATTTGTTAAACATTTCACTGATGTTTCCAGTTTTCCGAGCTTAGACTGCACCTCAAAACGGAAAAAAGAAATAAAAGCGTGTAGAAAGAGAGGTACCAGAGGGAGGGGATCGGTAGCGGAAGTCCTCCTTGGTAAGCAGCAGCAGGGCTTTGCCATTCATCTGGAAAGAACCGCTGGTGATCGGGCGCAGGGCAAACTCCTTCTCAGCCCATCGTAGCCACTGGGCCACGTCGTCCCTGCTCCAAAAGACTGGCTGCAGACCTGGAGGTGGAAAGAAAAAGAAAGGATTAGGTAAAGAAGAAATAAAATGGACGGAAGAAAACAAAGATGAGTTCAGTGAAGAAGCAGCATAAGGATGTGGGTGGTGATGGTGCTGGTGGTGGTGAGGGTGGGGGGAAGAAAGTAGGAAAGGCAGGAAGGAAAGGAGGGGGGGAAGGGGAGACAGGGTTAGGGAGGAAAGGAGGAGGGGAAGGAGGGGGATAGGAAGGAAGGAGGCAGAGGCACTAAAAAGGATATTGAGGAAGTGGAGATAAAAGCCAAAAGGAGGGAGTGATTACGGGAACGGCAGTAGAGATAAAGAAAAAAAGATGAAGGAGGAGACCATCAGAAAGGGAGAGGAGGTTGGAATAAAAGATTAGAAGATGATAGGTTAAGGGGAGAATACAGAATGACTCAGGGATGGGAAAAAAGGTAGGAAGGGAAGAGCAGAAAGACTGTCAGACTTATTTTATTTGATCTGTTCTGATCTGTCCTGCTCTTTGCTCTCCGAACTCCAGACAGGCGCATCAGAGGACAGACAGTTTATTAGTTTGTGTATAAAAGGACAAGGGCACATGGAGGGAAAAGAGCAGGCGAAACAGGAACGGCAGTATCTGTTTTTCTTCCTCCTCGTTTGCAAATGTTTCTTTCACTGCTGGGGGAAGAGGAGGAAAACATCTGCATCTTTACCGATGAAGAAAGATGAGAGAAGACTGCAAAAATGTAAAATATCTGACCGAAAGCTCGGCCTCACTTGAAAGCCGTACAGAGTTATTTGATTTTTAACATCATAGCTGCTGCAGAGGTAGCGCTAACTTTACTGGAGCTAAACATCTGCTGGGAGCTTTTCTTGTGGTTGAAACTTAGCCTTTAGATCGCTAAACAAAGAATCCCGGTGAAAATATAAGTGAGACTATACAGAAAGGATGAATATTTCTGTAGTTTGTGATGTTGTAGGACTTACTTCGCTTACCTAGAATGCAATACAGATGTATGCTTCCAGCTACAAGCAGAAACTACCATTGCTAAATTCAAAGCTAAGGATGATACATTAACTCAAAGCATAGCGATCTTCAAAAAGCTCAAGAAGAGACTGAATTAAAAAGCAAACCGCCTCTTGCTCAAATGTTTTCATTAAGTCTGAATTTTACTGTAAGAATTAAATTATATGGAAATTTGCTTTTTTTAAACCACCTAAGTAAGGATAATACGCTGGCTAGCGAAATGATAAAACAAATATATACTGAAATTGAACTATTTCATGTTATAGGTTACTTAATGCTTTTACAAATGTTTGTCAGTACTGCTAACTTCCACCGCTAAGCCTCATAAATTCTCTCGCTGCCCATTCCTTGCTTGTTTGCTTCAAGGGCATTTGGACCCAGAAATGGCTCATGACATCACCCTTAAGAAGCGGATCAGTTTAACTTAAACGACTACCAACCACTGCAGCTGAAGCATGAGAAACTATTTTAGAAGCTGTTCCTCTAACAGTCTTAGGAAAATCCAGACTCGAGATATTAGAAATATTTCTAGAAAATACACCGATTGACCAAATTCCCATAAATATAATCTACATAGGCAAACAACACACAGGTTTTGTAGCTTATGCCAATATGCTTTGCTGTGTTATTGAGATTCGATCAAGTGTTATCACAGTAAATTAACACCAGTTTCTGAGTACTGAGGCTGATTTAGCCTCTGTGATTATTTTTAAGACACATAACAGGACGCACACAAACTGACCCACATTTATTTCAGTGGACACAGATCCTGCCACCTCATATCATTTTCTACTGTTGGTGTAACCCAATGAGTTACTGTATGACTCAGGATCGCCTCTTCTCTTTCACAAGGATAGAAACACACAAACACAGACTTTCAACACTGTCCGATCAGAACATCCACGACACCCACACAGAGCAGAACTACTCATTTCTTACATCACACTTATCACCCAGCCTCAAACACTTCCTCTGGGAGTTGGACAGCTGTTATCTTGGGCCGCCAATGTCATTGTCACACAAGTAATAGGAACCTAGTGCTCACTTTCAGCCAGCCACCCCCACCCCACTTTAGCTCCCCCCCGCCTGTCAAACAAAGGAAGTTTTCACAGAGAGCAATCAATATAAAATGAAACCCTGTCTAGATTGTCAGCTTCCTATTTCTTGCCTTCCCTTCTAGACCTCTGTATTCAGATAAGGCCCGGGAAGCCCTAGGTTATCTGAAGCACTGCACACAGCCTGTCAAGCTCTGACCCTCAGCTTGTCAACGGGCATCCCACGAAAGTGTCAGGGAATGGGATACAGGTGTTTCACCAACACAGGAGCTAGTGGTGGGCAGAAAAGAAACTGTATTTCTTATGCTTGCTTACTTGGTCTCTGCGTTTTTCATAGGAGCCGCTTCTTGGCTCACAGCAGAAATCTTAGCGAGGCTACATTTCCTATTGCCTGAAGTATGTGTGACAATGAATATGTCACTTTCGTCCTTTGAAGCTGATGTAAAATGCTATCATATCTTCCCACTGTAAATTACTGTTAGTAATGGATAACATAGCAGAGATGGAGCTAGAATCCACTAAAATACTATGTCATGGACTTCGTATCAATAATGAAGCAGACTGCCATCCGCATTGCATACACCAGCTGTAAGTTTGTCCCTCGTGGCTGGCTTGTGAGAGCAGTGAAGCCGAGGCGGGCAGCAGTGCAGCCAAGGTCACGAGGTCATGGCTGTGGTATGCTCTCTCCAGGGCCGGAGAGAGGTGCTGCTCTGCCAAAACCCCTCCGAGATCCGGTCTGCCGGCCTCAGCCATCTGCACAGAGCCCAAAGGAGGAAGCAGCAAAGGGAGCAGAAGGGAGGAGAAGACGGAAGAAGGGGGCCCAAATACACGCATCCCACAACGCACTTTGCCAGGAAGCAATCCAGCGTGGGCTCTGTTTCAGCACAGGAAACTTCCTGCGGTAAGGTTAGAGAGCAATGCCGGGAGGCTTATTAACAGACAGCAGCAGCATGGAGAAAAAAAAAAAAGGGAGAGTGGAAACAGAAAGGAAAGAGCAGAGAGAACAGCAGTGGATTGTGTGTGAAAAGGTGACGAGGAAAAAAAAACATAAGGCAGATAAAACTACAAAAACAAGAGGACTAAACAAAGACATAAGAGAAGAAGGCCAAGCAAACAGGAAACAGATACGATGCAGTTAATGAGAAGGAGCTCCCAGAGCCAGACATCATAGTCAGTCCTAAAGTCATATGCATGCTCTGCGTTGCTCTGTACTGATCTCTGAGGATGTACGGTCATGGTGAGACTAAAAAGGTCCTTACAACAAGTCTTTGACAAGCTTTAAACTGTGTGCATTTTACAGCAGGATGGAGCACCATGTTACAAAGCAAAAGCAATCAGCAAGTAGCTCAGAGATGATCCAACTAACATTTGGATACACGGCCAGGAAGCTCCCCGAGATCCAAATTGGACTAACGATCTATAACCAATCCCTAAAGAGCAAAGGATGAGCAGAAGCCTACAAACTGATCAGCTTAGAACACAAAAAAAGCAAAAATCCAGAATGCCACAGAGTTTGAGAAGCTATGAAGAAGGAGTCTCCACACCATATATACTGGATACATAGGTTTATTTGCCAATAAAGGTCTTTGACACCCATCAACCTATATCATAAAAATGTATAAGAAATAATACAAACTAAAGCAGCAAAGTGTATGAAACACCAAATATGTGCCACCAAAATGAAGTAAATCAAACAAGCTACAGCCAGTCTGTGTCAAACAGCATTCCCGTCAGGATTTCATTCAACACAAGTTATTTGATTCTGATGGATTACACAAATGGGGCCAGGTAACTAATGAAAGCTGTTGTCAATTCACAGTAAGACTTATGTACCGTATATCAAAGAGAAGGCAAGAAGTATCATAGCAGTATTAAACAGAGCAGTACAGGCCGAGCCGACTTTATAAGAAAATTGGGACATGAATGAAAGGTGGCCCTGCCAAATTAATGCTCACATAACCAAAGCAGGGATTTTATATGAGCCAAACAATTCATTAATCGAGTCTTACTGGAGATGTTTTTAACTGTACCAGTTTCTGGTTTAGTTTTCCAAAGCTTCTCCGAGCTGCAGATCATTCACAGTCATCATTGTCTCTCATGTTTCTGTCTTCTATGCTTATTGAATTGACAAAAGAACACTTTGATGTTTTTTCAACATGGATAATTTCTGAGTCACATTCAAGTTTCATTTTCAGGATCTTGTTTTGCATCTCATATCCGTGTAATGTAGACAGGAACTGATTCTAAACAGGACAGGAAACGCTAAGACACAAACATCCTTCGCTTACTTAGAGGTGGAAAGGAAAATGGATGGCAATGGAGAGAGCTGCTTTGAACCTGAAATTCTGTTCCTTCGATACTTTCACGCGCTATCTGGAGACGATAAATTTGTCCTTTTTGGTCGTTTTCTGTCAGAGAATCTTTAACAGATTTGTTGCGGGAAGAAAATCAATTCCAGCCCCCTTGTCGCTGGCCTGCCTTTGCCGACTGCATCTCAGGTTAACAGTCTTCATGAGAGCGTATGCTTGCGTTTACACTGAGTAAAACCCTCAAGCACGACAGCAGCAGGATCTCAAACCCTCGACTAAACCGTGGGCTCCTAATCCTCTCTGATGACACATAATTTTCACTCAGTGGTTTCTCAGGCCCCCGCTAATGTTCACTATGCACACATACACACACGGAGCTCACAAGTTGCCAAGGCAACTCACGAGCGCTTGGGATGAATGAAGGGAAGAGGAGGATGAGATCACTGGTATCTTGTTTCGTTGTTGCGGTACAGAAGCCCTCAGCTTCCCCTCTCAGCCAGACGAGTTAATGAGGTCCGTCCTGCTGCGAAGCTAAAAGGTCCCGTCCAGAATCACAGATCAGCTGTGTGCGTCTCACCATCGCTCACATTTCTGCCTCTCCTGCTTATGGATTTCTCACCTGGCTAAAAACTTTGACAACCGTCTCTTTTTTTTCTTCTTGACTAGCTAAAAAGAAAAAGCTTCAGATTGTTACCCCTGTCCCACAGCTGTGCCACTTAAGCTGTCTTTTAAAGGATTATCATTTTGTCATTAATGGCTGTTGTTTTGTTAGCAAGCTTTCTCAAGCACCATGACTTCAACATAACTACTATTTACTTATAATGTAAAACCTCTGAATAGTAGCGTACCACTATTAACTTTCTGCGACTGACTGTAAGTACAACCATGCTGTTGCCCGGAGTTAAGGGTGTTGCCACTGTGAAGAGTTCTACTTAAAATTTGAATTTAACTTTGTCAAACTTAATGCTACAGCTTTATAGTACTGGCCCAAAGCCTACTGAGGAGAAGTACTGTGTTAGAGCACCAGATCAGCGAGAGCTAGCTTTACTTTGTTTCAATCTACCACTGCAAGAGAAATTAATGAGCTTATTGCAATTTTTTTTGTAACATTGTAAAACATTACAATGTTACAACTTACGCCAAATAGGACACAAATTGCAATACCATTCACACACAAACATGCTGTAGTTAAATCCATGGTATGACTGTATAGAACAGAACAACAACACATTTAGGAAAATCCATTGCATAAGTTTAGCATTTTCAAGCACTTTCTGTTATTATATTTGGACAATTCAATTTGATGCATTATTGTGTTACATTTTGTGTTCCCCGTTTCTAGTTTGGTTGCTAGATACAAGTCTCTGTATGAGAATGCCAGAATCAGTTTCACTTAAAATTTCCATTAGAGGAAAAATAAAAGAGAATAGAAAAAAAAACTGTTGCTATTTATTGATCCAAAGTTTTCTAAAAAAGTTTTATGCATTCATTCCAAACAATTGACAAACAGCTGCTGACTGAATGTGTTTAGTCATGTTCGAGCGTCATCACATTTTGGAGGGACCTGTTTCCTTTCTCTTCATTTGTAAAACTGGAACCAAATTGCTTACATGCTATATTTTGAGTCATAGTAGGATCTGAAAGTCAGGTCAGATATTATTTTCTGTCAGAAACTCCAGACTTTCAACAGTCTAGATATATACAAAAATACACAACTGATACACACACTTCTCAGACTGAGAATTTCAGCTTGGCCTGACCTGGATGAACTATAACCAAATAAACAACAAAAGAACGTACAACCGCATCAGTAAGGCTGGGACTTTGCTCTTAAACTCAGAGCTCCTTAGTCACTCAGTTCTTCAGTAAATGTTTGTCTTTTCTCTCAAAGCAGAAGTAGGCGGATATTGGTTTTGCTATCTCAATGGAGGAAAGGTTTTCTTTCTCCAGACAGTGGAGGAGGAGGAAGGAGGAAGGAGGAGGCGGGTTAGTTGTGACCTCCTGACACCCTGACTCAGGGACATGTGGATAGAAGTGACACGTTTTCTCAGTTACTCCTCTCACACACACACACAGCATCACCCCCTCACTTTCTGCACCGTACATCAATTCCCTGTCAGGTGGGTGCGGCAGGGAAAAATCCACCTCCAAACGAACACACACACACACACACACACACACACACACACTTTTACTTTTCAGCCAGGAGAACCAACCCCCACCACCTCTCATATTCATCCTCTGCTTCCTCCTCCGGCATGCACAAGCCTGTCCCCGTCCAGCAAAACTGGACTTCATCCAGTCAAAACAAACATAAAACAGATCATCAATCACACTTAAACTTTTTATGGCCAGGAAGTAGCACGGCCTGTTTTTGATAGTTTGTTGTTAAGCACAGGAGCAAGCCGGCTCTTGTAGGCTAGTTCCTGAATTCAGCGTCAACTGCCACTCTTCCTTTTGTTCAGAAGCCAATTTTTTCCCTCCCCTCTCCCTTCTTTTCTTTTCTTTTTTTTTTGAAAATGCAGGAGCTTCAAAGACGTTTGTTAACTAAATCAAAAGGCTCATGCTTGTCTGAAACACATACACACCCTGTAAGCACACTACTCCTGTTCTTCTTTGCATGTGGAGAATGGGAGGGCAGGATTTATCCGTGTCATCATATCTAATGCAAAGTGCATACCTTCTTCTTTTAAAATGAGACGGTGTCTATTTGCGAAACCTCAGAGTCGTTTGCATCAAGTCTGTCGCTCCTGAAAGCAGTTTCAGTAATGACAGAGAGTTAAAGCTCAAACTACACAGGGCCAGTCACAGATTACATTTTGTGTGACCGTTAATGTTGACTGATTTAATCTGGAGCAATTTGTCTTTTTCCACACTGCAAAGCTTAATGAGTTTTAGTGACAGTTGAAATCTGTCGAATCATTAGGGTTTATTGCCGCTTCCATCCTCCGCTGTGGTTTTTTTTTTTGTAAGTACTGGTAAAACACAAAAAGCAGGAAACCTGTGCCAACACTACACAAAGGTGGGGGAAAGCGTTTATTGTCCTCGAGCAAGGTGCATATATGTCCACGCGGGTGTTCCCTGGTAGGTGTGTGCATGCTTTTCTTCTTTGTGACAAACATAACAGAGCAACGGCTGCCTTTCCAAGTAGGCTCTCATTCCACTGATGAACTCACTGCATAGTCTTAGAGACTCACCAACGGTAGTCCTTGCTACCTAGGTGAATTTCTAGGAGCCTGGTTATGTTTATAGGGGCCAACTCACTACATGAGGGGCCATTATAAGACTCAATACTGTAGCCTTGGAGTCTGCTCAACCCCAGGGACAAGGTCCTCTCTGAAGTGTTAAGAGCTAGAAAAGAAGGCCAATGGAAATTTTTTGGAGACAGCTCACCTCTTAGCCTTTTTGCTGAGACATGAAATGTCAACTCCAAAAAAAGTGTATTAAGACTACCATGATAACTGAGAACCTATACAGACATATGCCCTCTCTGAACAAGCATGTGAATCAGGGATCGCAAACCTGCGTCTCTTTTGCACAACTTTGCTGCATCTCCGCTGGATCCCTGCGGCTTCGACCAAACAGCAACGAGATGACGGAGTTATTTTCAATAAAAGTTGCAAGAAGTCTTTGCAGACCCATCATGTGTAGGTGTATAATCACGCCTCAAAATCACGTTTTGAGCCAAGAAAACCCTGGAATTGTTCCAGGAATTGTTTGGTTTATTTTTTTTTAATCGACAGTTTCCATTACTTTTGTTCCAAAATTTAATAATTCCAAAGTTTAAGTACAAAATTCTTATAAACACCTTGCCCCAGTCTAGTCACATGTGGTAAAAGATTTTAACTATTTTCACCTATTAGTAATACTTAGATGCTAATAATACAAGGGTCGAATACATTTTGGGTCAAAAATGACTCCAAAATTGTTCTTCTGACAATAAGAAACCTGCTCCTTGAACTTAATGGTATCAAAAATCAGCATTGCTCAGCAAGCCAGCTGTTAGGGAAGAGCTGATGGGATGAAATGCCACTAAGGTGCAGTATAATAAAATTGGGATCCAGGTGAATAAAGGAAATAAGCTAAACTAGTCTGTATTCAAAAAAATTATTCTTTTTTTTTTTTTTTTTAAATATCAACTCTGCAAAGTTTCCTTTTAAAAATCATGAGTCATCAAGGTCAATAGGTCATGGCCATGCTCAACATTTCAAAAGAGCCCAATCACGTCCTGTTTGGCAGGAAGTATCTCCCAAACACAGCGTTAATAAAAGCACATGGAAGGAATTTCATTAACTGGACATTTATCCAGAGGAAATGCATTCGAGTCACGTGGGCTATATGCAGCTGAGATTAACACACAATCGGTGTGTAAAATGTGTGTGTTCGTGATGTTTCGAGTAAAGAAAGCCCACCACCACCACCACCATCGCCTTGTTTGAAACGCCATGTGGAGTGTGTCGCGGACAGGAAGAGCAGGGGGCTGCGCTCAGCTCACTCGCTGGCATGTGAAAACAGTTTCCCTTTCAGAAAAGAAAAGAGAGGAGTTAAAACACGCACATAGACACACACAAACACACACACACACACACACACCATCAACAACAACATTTATTCAGGAAGCGCCGTCTGCCCACTCAGGAAATTCCTGAGGACAAGAGCTGCTTCCAGGGGCAGGAAATTTCCCCTCAGAAAGACCAAACACACATGCACGCACACGCAGACACACACACACACACACACACACACTTTGTGACACCAATTTCCCCACAGCAGTAAAATGGGTAATATACCACAAAGTGAGAGAGAGACCAAAGGAAGCTTGTGGGGGATTGCAGTCATGCATGGTAACACACACAAACACATACACTTAGTCATACACACGCGTCCCCCCTAACACACACACACACACAGTATACACCTACACTACCTCTGGCAAGCTTTGCACAAAGACACAAGATTCACTCACACTCATCCACCCACTCTTCAAGCACGCATAGTGCAAACCCAGCTGTGAACACACACACACACACACACACACACACACACACACACACACACACACACACACACACACACCAAGGAAACCAGCCAGCCTTGTTTCCATGGACATAGAGGGTTTTTTTAATCATCGGGGAAGATATTTCTACTGTCGCAGCCAGAGTTCTTTTGTATTTAGTGTTTGTTGTAAAAAATAAAATAAATAAATAAAAATAATCGGCGTGTGTCACAGACCTTTAAATAATTCACTGTTATCTCAGTGACTAGACCCTCATTTGCGTCATTCTCAGAGTATGTAGGCGCCATGTTGGCCAATACTGCCTGGGTTGCGATTGAAATAAAAACCAAACAAATTTAGTTCATTAGTTAGCATCTGCATGGATTCATTATGTGTGTGTGTGTGTGTGTGTGTGTGTGTGTGTGTGTGTGTGTGTGTGTGTGTGTGTGTGTGTGTGTGTGTGTGTGTGTGCTTTTACAACTTGTCTTGCCTTTCACACAAACTAAAGAAAACAAAAGGACATGGATGGTTGACGGCACTCCTCCGCTAGCTGTTTAAAGCTGCACATTTGTCTACTGACAGACTAATACTGCTGCATTATTCCTTTAATGGCTTGTTTTAAAGCCAAAAAAGAATCGAGTCAATTTATGTCTTCTCAAAGCAAAGTCCAAGCATTTAATTGACACATGCTCCAACAAAGCATGTCTCTTTCAACCATTTACTGAAAAACTGTAGCAGGGTTTCAACCAACGCAAACGTGTTTCCGTGCAGTACTGAGCGTTGTTCAGTGATGTTATGCACTGGTCAAATGCTGATTGGACGACAATTTGGAATAGACATAGGGAGCAACGGCAAAGATCACCAGGAATGGAAGAAATATGAAAAATACATCAAAGACCAGGAAGTACAACTCAAAAAGCATAGAACTTTGTGTTCGTATGTTATAACTTCACTGTTAATTATTCAAGCTTTAGCTGGGCTTTTGATAAACAAATTCACCCAGTTTTTTCCATAAAAGCAAAGACTAGAGATAAGATTTGAAATGAATGTACACAGTATAACTTTTTTCCTTATAACTAATGCCACTATATAGGATATGCGATATGGGTAAAAGTATTGGGTCACACCTCATAATCTTTAAAATCCAGATGTTTTAGTCCTTTGTCCACAGGTGAACAAAATCAAACACCTAGCGAATCAATCTGCCTTTACTAATATTAGTGAAAGGGTGCGTCATGAATTTCAGCATGGCATTGTATTAGGATACCCCGCTGTAACAAGTCAGTTCATGAAACTTCTCCCCTCCTAGATATTCCAGGAGCAGGTGAAAGTGGTACTGCAGCCTTATAGTGGATTTAGCAACCACAGCAATAAGGTACCAGACCAAAGTTATACACCTGGGTCACTGGGTACTGAAGCACATGGTGCATAAAAGTTGTCAAAGCTTTGCTGATTAAATAACTACAGAGCTCCAAACTTCCTCTGAAATGAACATCAGCACAAACAATGTGCACTGGGAGCTTCATGGCATGGGTTTCAAAATCTAAGCAGCTCCTGTAGGCGTAATGTGTTGTTGTATGTAAAGTCTTCAAAAATAAAATAAAAAACTCACAAACACCACAAAAGGAATATTGTAACGGTTTTATGGTTTGAGAATCACACACTTTGTACTGGTATAATTCTCATGTCCGTGTGGCATTTTCAAAGCTAAAGGTAGAAGATTATCTTAGCATAGCATAAAAACTCGAAATATGGGGGAAACAGCTAGCTTAATTTTGTCCGTGGCAACAAAAACACCTACCAGCTCAGTCACATCCTTGTTCGCAAAAACACAGGTTGGAGTTTTATTGGCAGCTAGGTGGGTATAATAACTTCCAGAAATCATGTTGCCAACAAGTGGTTACCAGGCAACCTTTGCATAAATCAGGAAGCTACTACCACAAACAAGATGGAGCGTGTTGATTAGCGAGGTTTAGAGTTGCTGATAGATTTTGTTAACTTTGAGATCTAAACAAACTACTTTTCCTCTGTTTACAGCGTTAAGTTAAGCTAATTAGCTCCTAGCTAAAGTTGTATATTGAAAAGATGGACATGAGAGGTCTGATTTTCCCATCTAATTATCAGCAAGAAAACCAATGAAAAGCACCTTTAAGCTTGGTCAAAGACTATGTGTGTGTATCACTAAGGCTCTGTTGTCTCAATGGCAGTTATTCTAAAGGTCACTTGAGACTGGCTTCAAATAAGAGTCAGTGTTTGTACAGCACCAATTGAAATACACAAAATTAAGAGAGTAAATAATTCAATAATAATAATGTCTATGGCTTAATATAAAAAATTTAGGGTTTTTTTTGTCTCCATGAGTAATCTTCTTTCACTTCTTTTAAATGAAATATATGATATCACACAGCTTGCTGTGCAATACCAGCAGAGTGGATTTATTTATTGGAGTGACTTTTAGCATTAATTAGCCTATGACTTGCTAATTAAGCTTACTAGCATTAGATAATAGCAGTACTGCAGGCTTTTATCTATACATGGTCACTCAAGGGTGCAAAAAAGACTATTTAAGTTTCAAAGTAGTGGTTCAAATAACAAGGAATGACATCATGATAGCCACATCTATCTTTTATATACAAGCTATGATTAGGTCAAACCTGCCAACTGAAAGAAGCTTCAAAGTGTTTTGACTTTAAATATTTTCAAATATTTTATTTTCATAGTTTTTATTTTCTACATTTAAATTCTGCTTATTCGCATATTTTATCACATCAAACCTGTTAGCATTTCAAAACTAAACCTGACTGCTTTGTATGATGTCACAAAACATGTCATTAAACATGTTGTGCAGACTTTAAAATCCAAACATGAGTGCATCTTCAGTAAATATTAATTGCTTTTTTTTTTTTTATCCCTTTATTTAGTTCGCTTTACTCCAGATGTGTGTTGTGTCTTTACATAAATTTCTTTTTATATTATGCCAGCATATAGTTACAACTTGACGTTTTTTGGCCCAAAAATGTCTTCATAATGAATAAAATTCATTCACTGACATAGACGATGTTTTAACATACTGCATTTGGTAACGATTTAAACACATTGTGTTAGAGTTTACAGTGTACTGCAGTGATGTCTGACAGAAAGGGTTAAAAATTGAGCCTAGTAGCATTCTTTAGTGTGAGGAGCAGGCTGCAACTCTCCCCGATCTAATCCACTTCCTCCCCAGGAAATGGAGAAGGCGGATTTCTGCCCACACTGCAATTTCCTCCCTCATTCTTTTTCTTTCTGTCTTTTTTTCCCCTCTCCTCCTCCGCTCTCTCCTCCTCCTCCTCCTCCTTCTTCTTCTCGCTCTTCCTTCCCTCTTCACCCCTCCTCCCCCCACCCTCAGAATAAATCTCCCTCTGAGTGCGGGGGTTAATGGATGACTTGTTTTCCAGCACGTGTGTTTATATAGCAAGGAAGAGAAAGGACGAGCAGAGGTGTTTTAGACCTTGCGAGCCGTGACAAAGACGTGTGGCTGGCTGTCTGAGAGAGGAGAGTGGATCCCCTTTAGCAGCAGTCATAAACTAAACACTGCAGAAGAAAAAATGAAAGACGACCTGCAGATGTCTGAGTCTGCGTGAGCAACTGTGCTTGACATCTGATTAAAACAGAGTTCGACTTCCACATGTCTGCGGATGTGAAGTGACCCATCAGTTTACTCGACAGGAAACCCAATGCGGACCTGTTGAGCGTTCTTCCTTTTTCTGCAACAATACAAAAGAGGAAGTGGGCTGAGGGAATTTCCTGTGCATCTCATCCAGCTTCAGCCTGACACCCAGCCTAACGCCCCGCCAAGAGTCCTGAACTTCACACCGGCTAGAGAAAAACTAACTGGTTAAATATTGACATGTGCACCAATGAAGCAATTCAGGGTTAGTCTTTGAACTGTTAGCCTATCTCTTGGCACAGCGCCAACCCCGCCCCCTCTATGATTGGGTAAGCAATGAATGAGCAGATGCAACCAAACTCTAGTCCAGTAAAACTGTGAATGTCACCCAGTTGCGTCACCAAGTTGTTCCCAAATATATTTCATCAGACTTTCTCCTTTGCTGGTTCAAATAAAGCCGGCTAGTCACTTTCACCTTGCCCTTCACGTCACGGCTCTGGAAAGACTAGGCTGCGTCAATGCTGACCATGAAAGGTAGATGGAAGCTCTTCAACTGGTTTCAACTGATACGAACAGAGAAGGAAAGACACCCAAATGATTTTTTAAAAATTAATGCTTCCACAAAAAAGCCGCCTGACTCATATCTCACAAATATGTTCACATTCAGTCTACTTTACATTTAAAGCATCACAATAAATGCAAAAAAAACCAGAAAAAAAACTGAAGAGAAAAACTTTTTTTCAAATAACAGAATCCTGCTTTTCCTGTTTTGAATTGTGACTGAGTCATTCACGATACTGCACGACATGTCCATGTCAAAATGTTCTGATATCCGTTTTCTATTTGTGTCAAAATAACCTTTCCTCACCATTCAGTGATACAGTGATAAATGCTGATAAAGGGTGTCCAGAGACCACGAGAGCCATCTGCAGTGGCTGTCAGCACGTTAGTACTGTGGCTCAAACCGGACCCACCGTCACCTCAGAAACACACCTTTAGAGTTTCAGGACTGTATCCTGCATACTCGCAGTCTGGAAGCTTAATTGCTACAACCGAATGATGTAGTCCAAGTTATTCTTTTTAGATTAGTTCCCAGTCTGCTCTGCTCTGCTACAGCCAGTGTTTCAGGGCTTACTGTTTAACTCATATTCAGAATAAGACTTACAATTTTGTGACAAGAAACTGTTTATATTCTACGATAAGATAAATGATGATCAGATTAAAGAAACTGTTTTTTTAGATTAGCATTTCTGCCTTTGCAGCCAAAGCACACTCTGATACGGCTGATCAATACTGCTGGATACAAACAGAAGCAGAAACAGAATGTTCTGGTACCAAAAACCTTCTATGCTGCCTATTTTGATTAGCAATAATCAAAATTATAAGAAATGCAAGTTTGCCAACATTACACACAACAAGTTTCAGGGTATAGAAACATAACATAACCATAGAGCTAGCAAAGTTAAGTTACAGAAGTTTTCTTTCAACAACCTCATTTTAAGTTATTGAATGACACCTTTTGCACACGTGCTCATACACTGCGGGAGAACTAGCATCGGCCAAATCAATAATGATAACATCATTATTAATAACTGAACATTGTGTATCTTGTACAACTCAGAGATCGGCTAAGTATTGGCATAAATGCAACAAAGCTAACTTGAACGTGAAAGACTAGCTGGCTAACTGCCCCCTGTGATATAATGTTAGCTAGTGTTACTTATCTTACTTGCTAACACAGGAAAACTTCCTGATATCCAGCATACCATCTATAAAGCTAGCTAACCAAAGGTTTGTAATCCCTTTATAGAGATGTCTTATATGTCTAATCTCCGCATTTTAAAGTAGTAGATTGGCCACCTGTAAGCGTGCACAGTTTTTTAAGATAATTAAATAACTAAATGTTTTCATATTAGTAAACACTTTATCCTTAAGCCACTTGGTGACCAAGGACTTATTTGGATGTTGCGTTTAAAGATGTTTAAGAAATCATCTAATTGAATGATCGGGGAACATGTAAAGTAAGGATCTTGTGTATTGAACAGACTTAATTTAAACATGGTTCCTTATATTGTATGTTCTCTGGTCCATATTGTCTGTAGCTGTTATTGCAGTGCAGAAGGTCAGTCAGCTGTGCTCCAGTGGAAGCATGTGTTATTAAAAGCCTGACCCCAGATCTGCTTCAGCGCCTCCCAGCTAAGAGACACAGCATGACCAGCTCAGCACTCATGCAGTGATAATAGCGAGTGTGCTGCCCTGACTGGATGTGATGAGTTTTAACTATTTTTATTTATTCATGTCCTCACTTTGATAGTCCATTACTTCTGCTTGCTGACCTAAACTCTCCGATGCCATCACCTCCAGAAGTTAAAACTGTGTCAGCAGGAGAGAGAGAGAGAAAAAAGCTCACCTTGACAAGGGATTTTTGAACAAATTATGAGGACAACTTCAGATCTGGTTTCCCAGATCATCACTTAGGACCAAGCGGAAACATTTCCAGAGCAAGATACCAAAAACACTGACAAAAATCAATCTGTCCTGTTCAAATGACCGGCTGATCGATGCATGTGGGAGTGACTGGTCATCCTTTTGTGTGTGTGTGTGTGTGTGTGTGTGTAAGCAAGAGAGTGTGACTCACGCAGGTGCGCAGGCAGCCTGGCAGGCTCGTCCTCCATTCGGCTGGCTGGCCTCGCGGCGGGAGCATGGACGGGGGAGGAAGTAGAGTTTGGCAGCGGGTTCGCGGAAGGACTGAAAGAGCTCCTCTCCTGCTATGAATAGACACAGAGACACAAAGCATGGCTCACAAAGCTCTGCGATGCACCGGCCCTGAACCCAAACAGCACCACGCCGACTCGCCTCACCTCGCCGTGCACCCACACTAACGGCTAGCCTCGGTACACAGAGGAGACTGTGCGCCTGATAAACTGATGCTCTGGCCAGTTGAGCTGTGAAGTCACTTTCTGGACATCCAAATACCCAGAATGCCATGCATGCTTTAGGACATGTGTTGCACTGGACTGAGTTATGGTCCTAAACTAAGCAATACACTGACGGACAAGATGTTGACCACAGACTCTCCTGCTCTTGGTTGTCAACGACCACAGTGGATTTACATCAGAAATCATGTTTTCTGTTTAAAGACAAACTGACTAATCTATGTGGTTTTTCATGGATTAAAGATTCAGAAACAGTTAAAAATGGCACATATTTGAACAATGACAGCTTTTTGGATTTTAAAAGCATCATCTTGAAATTGTCCAGTATAAACAGCATTTCTGGTTTTCATTTTTACTTCATGAGTCAAAATGCGAGCATTACTTTCATTGCTGGACTAATCTAGAAAAGAATGAATCATATCAACACAGTAGAGCAATAAAGTTATGTTGAAATGCATGACTTTAACATCATGCATTTGGAGTTTTCGCTGTTTGCAAGGAAACAATCCTTTTCAGTGATTTCTGGGAATTTAGACACTCTACACATAAATATCTTTAGATAATAATCAGGACATAATTAACACAATTGTTAGTCAGCGTCCTTGTATGGACATGCAAGCGAATTCTGTGTATTTGCTTTGTTTTCTTTCAGATGGTTCACTGTGGTTTGCAAAAGCTTTAAAATGACATAACAAAATGATGTCTTATTTCCTTTCAACACAAAAATCCTTTTCATGGTTAGTCAGTACATAGGTGAGACTTTCAAAGATCTGAATAACATGAACTATCGCCTAAGAATTTCTCAGTCAATAGTCAGGCAACAATGGGAGTTTTTCACTGGTTTCTGCTGCTTGAATGTAAAGATTTTGTGCATTTTTATGAGAAATCTACAAGGTTTGAACTCTGTAAATCACACTGCTTTGATTGTATTAATACCACTGTGCAACATTAAACGGTTAAAGCAGCTGTATTCTCCACGATGCTCTGACGTTTTAAGACACTCAGCCCTGCTGCTGTTTATGGCGTGCATCGAACGCAGGCTAAAAGTATGAGGTTTTCCAGTTAACTGTAATTTTCTGTTGACTGGTTTCCTTTCCTGCAAAGCATGATTCCACCTTGGTTTCTTGAGGAAATGAAGCTCAGGGTTTTTTTTAGTTAGTTTTTTTTTTTGTTTTTGTTTTTCTTGCCGTTTCACCTTCCAACCTGTTGTCACCACCCAGCTACTTCGAGACCTGCACAACAACTACATGTACCAGGAATTTCCTGTGGAACCCCAGCAATAATCTTCCAGTCTTCTATTTCCTCGTCTCAGAGGCAGAAGGCCTTTCTCTTGACATTCAGCTGTCTAAAAATTCAGCTGCCTGCGTCTTCACACAGCTTTGCCTGGGTCTGTGAAAACGCGACCTCTGGGACCAACGGAAAGTGATTTGCGACAGAGCCGAAGGTGAGGGGGAGTCGTCCTCTCTCGCTCTGACGGTAAAAGTTCTCAGAGGGAAGTTCTGATCATTCCTCGGCAATCGTGCCCTGACATCAGACTCAGTAATGAGCAGACATCCCTCACAAACAAAACATTGTTTTTCGTTTTCAGTTACTGGACAGTGCGCATTGCTTTGAGCTATTTCAGTCTGACCTTGGCACCTCAAATAATATTTCTATTATTACATGTCCCAGTTACAGTGATAGACTTGGATTTTTGACTAACGTCCAAAAATAAAAGCACAAAGCCAGTTTTAGTGTGACAAAAACAATAATCAGATCAAAAAATTGTTGCAGGTTAATCAGCTATTTTTAGCATTCAGTCTCTGCTGATCAATATTGTCTCCTTGTCTTCATGCTGCAACCGTGTATCATCTTCATTAACGATTAATCGATGGATCACACAGATCACAACATGCTCTTGGAAAGCACAAAGTGGGTTTAAGCTGTTTACACCTAGTATGACCACCGGCTACAAAAGCCAAAATATTAGAGACGCACTGATATATCAGCTGATATTGGCCGCATTCACCAAAACTGATGGCAGTCAATGACATTTACTTTTATCATCAGTTTTACATTATTATGCTGTCGTCAGACATTTAGCCAAAGTCTTTATAGTTCCCTTATTTCTTTTGAATCAATAGCGATATTTGGCGATTTAAAGATTTTTAAAAATGCAGTGTGCCCTCTAGAGGTCACACTACGAAATGTCAACACTCACAACACGTTTCTCATCTTTAAGCTGTGTACAAGCTGTGGGTATTCAAAGTGCAGAATGAATATAAGCTCAACTTTTAGGCGACCAGTAAAAGTAACTATCAGTGAGAACACAGAATACCAGGAGTGACTTATAACCTGGTAGTGAATGCATTAAACGCTTACCTAGAAAACTGGAGCCTGGAATGTCCACAAGTAACCAAGCGCCAGCTTTAAAGCTATGCGCAATAAGCAAATCACTTCCAGTGCGGACACAGCTTCAATTTTTCTTTTAAATCAGCTGCTTTTAATGCGAATTCCAATAGACCAGCAAATAGCTAACTTAGCCCAGTATAGGCCAACAGATAAATCGGTTGGTATCTAATTTCTTCAGACAATAATTTTATTCCTTTAATTTTATATCCTTTTTAAAAAGGATAAATAAAAACAACACAAAACACACAAACAAAAACAGAGTAAACACTGGCCTAGCATCAGTATCGGTTTGTTGTTTGCAGTTAGCTAGCTGTGTGTTTGTCGATAAAATAACTGTTCCAAATTTGTGTGAAGGCCTTTAAAACATATAAGTTGCTTTTTATAAATATGTCTCTTCTTATCCCAGGGAATAAAAAACACTTTTTCAATAAATATATAAAATATCGGTATTGGTATCTGTATCTGCCTAAAATGTCACAACTGGTGCACTTTATTAAATGCCTGCATTTGCCTGCAAACAGTTGCTATCAGAAAAAACATTTATTTGCATTGAATCATGTTGCATAATGATGCATGCACCTCTAATGCAGCCTTTGCCTTTTTTATGTATCTGTTTTTGATTAATTCCTCGTCGTTGAAAAAGGGAGGAAAAATCAACCATTCCCCCTCCACCGTACAGTCTTTAGATGAATAGTTCAGTTCAGCTCTAGAACAAGCGTTTGCTTATCCATTAAGTCCTGCTTCAGATGCAGTCCTAACACCCACCTTCAGCTCATATAGTTAAAGGGGGGAAAGCTTTTTTTTACTGATGCTACAGATACATGCAGGTTGCAACTCGTTCGCCCCCCGATCTCTGCTTACTTTTTTTTGGGGGGGGGGGGGTCGTCGGTAAGTCACACAGTCACACAGTCACGACTTCTTCCAATCATGAGCAGAGTGGAGGCGAACTCAGAGCGTGGAGCCGCGAGCAACAGATGACTAGCAAAACAAACTGAATGGCGCTGTACAGCAGTCTGCGGGAGGTGATACAACCCTGGCGGCTCTATCACACGCAGCGGAGACTCAAACCAAACAGTTGAAATTGTCTCCTGAAGACAAACGAGGGAGCGCGTTAAAAGGGGAGGGTGAGCGGACGGTGTTACCTTGTTCGCAGCGGAGGAGGATTCAGACATTATCTCCAGTCAACTTCTCTCCACTTTTCCGTCGCGCGCTGTTCTTTATCTTCTTTCCTTTCTTATAGAAACCCGCACAGCTGCAGCGCGAGCGGCAGCCCGACTGCTCGGCTTGTGTTTGTGGGAGAAGTTGTTTTTTTCATGTAGCCCGCTTCTTTTCCCTTTTTTTTTCTTCCTCCTTCCTTTATTTGCTGGCCGGGTCCATAGCGTGGTCGTCGGTGTGAAAACTTCTTTTGTCTGCGTGTGTTTTCCCTTCACATGTCGGCAGCGCGCTGGTTAATAATCCCTTCCTGGAAGAGCGAGACCGAAGAGAGAGAGAGCTCGGCGGACACCACTCTCTCTCTCTCTCGCTTTCTCTCACTCTCTCTCTCTCATTGATCTGGACGTGTGTAAAACGGCGAAATGACGTGAATTCCCAGCATTGAGCCTTGCCCCCTTTTAAAGGGAAACCCAAAGCAGGAAATCGCAGGCAGGTCGCGTTGCTACACACACAACTGCAGGCGAAGAGGCTAAAAAGACAGACTTGTTTTGTTTTTTTATTTGCCTTTTCTTTGAAATCAAAGCTTAAGGCAAATGCGGTTACACAAAATGCTAAAGCCTCACGCTTTAATTAGGCAGACGCAAAAATGCGAGTGAGCGTAGAAGGAATACATGGATTTAATATGAGATGAATTAGTTCACATTTACTGTAAAATCACTTCTGCTTAACTCATACTTTTTAAATCCCTTGTGCGAAAGGTGTGACTGTAGTAATACTATAAGAAACAAACATAAGACTAAAAAGAATTTTAAAGTATTTGTTGTCAAGTGATTCAAAGAACTAGGCCACACCTCACTGGGCTGTTTTGGGGGTTTTTTATGTTTGCTTTTTTAGCTTTATGAGAAAAAGCATATAGACTGTATGTTGAAAATGGACACAGCTACCTCAGAGCTCTGTGTTTGGAAAAAGAGATGAAAAACAGGATTTGTTTGGTTCTAAGCCAAAACAGCATTCTGCCTCTTTTATTTTTGCCTAAAATCATCCCTGCATTCAGTGAGTCACAAATACACAACATTGGTAGCACAGATTAAAAGATTTACGGTTTCGCTACCATTTAAGCTCAGTGCTAACTCAGGTTAACTGGAGATTGCTGGTGCTACTCTGACTTGAGGGGGGCTTTCCATATTGAACTCAGAATTTCTAATGTTTTCGGACTACACCATGACCTTAGAACTGAAGAAGCTTCTCGGATGAGAGGTGAAACGTCTTCAAGCAACTTAAAGAAGTCCAGATGCATTTCTTTGCAAGCTCCTTTGACTACGATGACCTGGATGACTGAGAATCTTCACAGACACACCATGATATGTTACGTGGACCGTGTGTTCTACTTGCATTCTTTCCAATGGCCAGCAGGGGGCTACTCCTCTGAACGGATATTTAGAGATTTAAAAATCTAATATGGGTTATGATGACAATGCAGTTTGAAAACAATCTTGTTTTAGTGTCGTAACTTATTGTGGCTTACTCTTTTACACTCTACTCCCTTGGTTGCAAATTCATACCATTTAGCTCTGAAGTCAGATATTGGAGGGGGTGTGATGTAACACTGAGTTAAGAGCAGTAATAAAGTCAAAAAAGCAAGGAAATGTGTGGCTTATTTAGCAAGTCACAAATGCCTAAGATTAGTGGTGCACTTTTCAAGTATTCCAGCGTTATTAAAGCTTACGTGCACTCCTGTGATCTTCTTTTATTAAGTAGGCATTGGTGCTGCTTTAACTTTCCTAGATGGAAGTCCGGCTTGAGTGAGCATTCCAGCTGAATGATTCTGTTTTTCAAATGGGACGCACCAACAGAGATCCCCTGCACCGTGACGTCAGTAAACACATTTTTCTGATGACTTTATGACATTCATTCTGTAAACTAAACCTGTAAACTAAACTAAACCTGCCTGCCTGGTGGCCTGGATCTCCGACTACCTCACCGACAGACCACAGTATGTCAGGCTGAAGGACATCACGTCTGACACTGTGGTCAGCAGCACAGCAGCACCACAGGGAACTGTGCTGTCCCCTCTTCTCTTCACCCTGTACACCTCTGACTTCTGCTACAACTCTGAATTATGCCATATTCAGAAGTTTGCAGACGACACAGCCATCATGGGGTGTATCTGGGATGATCAGGAAGAGGAGTACAGGAGTCTGGTGAGGAACTTTGTCGCATGGAGTCACACAAACCACCTGCAACTCAACACCTCAAAGACTAAGGAACTGGTTGTGGACTTCGGGAGGTCTAGAGCAGGTCCACTGCCGGTTCAGATAGAGGGGGAGGAGGTGGAGGTGGTCAACAAGTACAAGTACCTCGGGCTGTGGGTGGACAATAAACTGGACTGGTCATGCAACACAGAGCACCTGTATAAAAAAGCCCAAAGCCGACTGTACTTCCTCAGGAGGCTGAGGTCTTTTAACATCTGCAGGAAGCTCCTGAGGATGTTTTACCAGTCGGTGGTTGCTGGAGTACTTTTCTATGCTGTGGTGTGCTGGGGGAGCAGCACAGCAAAGAAGGACTCATCCAGGCTGGAGAAACTGATCAGGAGGGCTAGCTCTGTGGTCGGCATGAAGCTGGACACTCTGGTGACAGTGGCAGAGAAAAGGACACTAAAGAAACTGATGGACATTATGGACAATGCTGGGCATCCTCTGCACACGGCCATTAACAACCAGAAGAGTCTGTTCAGTGACAGGTTGCTTCTCCCCAAGACAAGAACTAACAGACTTAAAAACTCCTTTGTCCCACACGCCATCAGACTGTTTAACTCCTCTCTGGAGGGGAGAGGGAGGGGAGACAGGAGGACAAAGGAGGGGGGAACAACTAAGCTGTAGTGCCTCTTCACCTCACTGTGCAATACTTTTGTAAATAGTCAACAGTGCAATAGACTCAATACTTGAAATGTGCAATTCACTTGTATTTTTATTTTTTATTCCTATTTATTCTATTTATCCCCTTCGTATATTTTATTTATATTGTCTCTGTATTTATATATATATATATGTGTGTGTGTGTGTGTGTGTATATATATATATATAATATTCTGTAACTCTGTAACTTCTCTCGGTGCTGTGCTTTTTTTGGAAATCGAATTTCCCAGAGGAACCCACCCGAGGGATTAATAAAGTTCTATCTAATCTAATCTAATCTAATCTAAACTAATCTAAACTATAGTCATTGTTAGAGTCATTAGAGATTCATAGATTTACATTGAAAGGAAGCATAAGTCTAAATCAGTTATCAGGCAGTATCTCTTGCCATTTTCTACACATCTTCCTGCTGAACCCCTAGTGGTATAACCGGTTTGTGAGTGTTTTCTACAAATTCTTGGCTGTTGCTCAGTGAAATCTGATGGCGACAAAGAAGTCAAAAAGTGAGTATTGAACCAAACACCTCCATGTGATCGTGAGGCGATTGACTTGGCACCCACTCACCAACTAGCTGAGTGGTAGTAAAGCTTGAAAAATGCAACACAAACTGGAAACAGAGGATGTGTGCATTCAAAATGTGCAACTTTTACTTAGATGGCAAATGGTCTCCATTTCTGGTTTGTCTTGCACTTTTCACAGTTTCACTACCAACGAAAGATTTGACTAGAGCCAGACTGATAGAGGATTTTTAAGACCAATACTGATATTTAGCGCTTTAAAAATCGGATATATCACTCACTGTTTTTTCTTTGACACAGACACACATATAGTTTCCTAACATTCGTTATGTCTTGTTGTTTATGACTTTTTACAAATATAGAGTGACAGTGAAAAATAATCTTCTTTTATTTATTTATTATTATTTATTTTAATATCGGTCAATTAACATCCACGATTGATATAGCCTCCCCTACCAATATATCGGTAGGGGAGGCTATATATGTTCTACTGGCAAGTGTTTGCTTATAAGTTGGTGTCTTCCATTCAAACTGTGGGTTCCAACATTTTCCTAGCAAACAAAACAAGACCAAAAAGGGTTTTCGCCTGCTGGTCGGGGAATACACTTCCATTCAAAATGGAAGGCAAGAGTGGTTACCGATCATATCACTGGTGGTCAAACCTCAGGGCACAAACTGGGTATGTGTAATATGAAGTAATGACAAATACACTGGTAATTAACACCACTCTGCAGTTGTCCTCAGGCACATAAAATGCTCAGCCTCTTTTTTAATCAAGTCAAGTGTTTTGATTTCATTTGGTTCTTGAATATTTGGGTTAGCAGTCCAAAATACTAGATTGAACTACTGGATTTACTACAGTTGGTCATTGTTATTAGTCATCTGTAAGCACTAATAGCTTGTTTTTCTGCCCCCAGATAATCAAAATTCAGTTGATATTGAAGAAGGAAACCGATCGATTATATAGGATATAGTTACTGTAAAATTGGTTCTTTGAACCAGGTAATGTCGTAATCAAGTAAGGTGCTATGCATCTTAGACTGTTGACCAAATGACTATATAGTAGGCTACTTAACCTGGTCATTGTGATCCTCTTGGTCAGATTTGTCTGTATTCCTTTATGATACTAAAGAAAATGTTGCTTTTTCAGAGTAACAAGCATAATAGTTTCTGGTGGCAGCAGATGGTGGAAGAAGTGACAGGCAATAAAAAAGGAGGGGGGGGGGAGGAATGGAAAAATCACTTCCAACATGTTTATACTCCTCGGAGTAAGGGAGGGGGACAGGAAGCAATGAAGCTGGTGGGGAATGTGCTGCACGTTAACAAGAAAATGCAGATGAGTGATGCCAGGGAACTTTAAATGTTCCTCCTGCAGCTGGAGGCGAAGACCTGGTGAGCTGGTTTCCAGTGCTAATGAAACATATCCGTTATAATGTGCTGGAAGTTCATCTAAATGAGAAAATCAATTTAAAAGTCGACAGTAAATTTTTACATGAATTTCCGGTTAAAATACAGCACATATTGATTATAATAGGCAATAAGCCCAATCCTTCTTTTTGCATGTTTGAGATGGAAACAAACTGCAGGCAGGAGCCGTTCTGCTGCATGTTTCAAGCTGGTGGGACTAACAGATGGCAATAATGGGATTACAATAAT
>NW_005187451.1:505936-507978 GCF_000239375.1 Pundamilia nyererei
ATCATACAGCGCGGTGACGCCCCCAAGTGGAAATCAGCAGCATTACAGCATCAGTCCAAGATAGAAATAGTTCAGTTTCGCTTTCCAATCATCAGAAATGATACCGAAGTTTTCCTCCTCACATGTAGCTGTAGTCAGGCTGCGCTTTGGTCTCACAGGTGGAAGTTAACGCAGGCAGAGCTCGGACACGATGGCGACAGAAATACTGAAAATGATCTGCGCCGGCCAAGGAGCAGTCAACACGGAGGATTTGGTGTATAATCTATTTTCCGGCGATCCCACGAAGGTGTCGGAGATCATTTCGAACCGAGAGAAATTTGCTCGCTGTTGTCCAAACGGACAGGAGAAGGTGGTGGCCAGGACCCGCCTGAGACTTTGCAGAGCCAAAGACTGCCCGGGGACGTGCAGGGCTCTGCACCTGTGCAAAAACTTCCTCTTCGGATTCTGTGAGTTCAGCCAGCTCAGGTAAACATGCTGGACTTAAAATAAATTATAGAGTTTACTGCATTGGAGTATTATTATTTCTGCACACTGTATCTGTATACAGAAAGCTGCATCTGACAGCTCAGGTGGAGGCAGGATTTCAAACTCTTATCGTGTAAACCTGATATCTGCATCGGTTGCTACTGACAACAAACAAGGTTTTGACACAGTGGACTGAACCATGTTGTAATTGGGAGGAACACTATGCAATATTTGCCTTGGACATTGCCACACACCTGCCACATATATTGTAATAACTCAAATAACAGGAATAGAAATGAAGACACAAACAGATAAACAAGAGGAGCCTACAGAGAATTTATAGAGCTGTTCTTGAAAAAACAAAATCCCTTAGACATATTTTCTCTGATGTTTTTTTTTATGTGCAGCTACAACATCAGCTTAGCTTAGCAGTTAGAAAAAAGAGAAAATGGCTTTACAGTGTGTTTGGTTGAATTTTTTGTCTCAATTTTAAATGTTAAAGGGATTCTAGTTCTACCCAGCTATATATAAAAAGCTGGTATTGGACTAATCCCATTAAAACGTATGTCCCAAAACCTAAGTTTGACATTTATGTAATATTACTACCATGATTTATTAGGCTGTTATTTGATATAACCCTTTGGTTTTAAGCACTAACAGCCTCAAAAACAGCTGACTTTGTTCCAGACAGATAAGCTTTCATAATCATCCCACAGTGAGAGACATCGGCTCATTTAAATGTATTACACTGTTTTTATTTTTGGTTTGGGTTTTTTCTTCTTAACTGAGCAAATGGATGCTAGCACTCACAGTCACGAATCAGCTGTGTGGATTCTGTTACAACAGGAGGGGCTGCAGCTTCTCCCATGAGCTGACCTCTGAGCATAACCAAAGACTTCTGAGGCAGCATGAGCTGGAGAGCCTGAGCCGAGAGGAGCTGTGCACCCTGCTGCTGCAGAGTGACCACACACTCCTTCCTGCTGTGAGTCTTACTACCGAGCACTCTTAAGTTGAATTTCAATCAATACTGGATCTGCTGATCAAGCAGCCTTTCTTTAGACACATTTTCTTGTCATGCTGATATCCAGCTCAACCTTCGCACCAACTTCACAAAATACAACAATATTAAAAAGCTTGAGAGAGTTTTTCTGTTGCAAACAAGTTAATAAGAAAATGATCCCACATTGACCGGTGACCTCAGTAAAAATATTCCCAATACGTCTAGGATCTTGGGCACCAGTTTCACATTTTATTTATTTAGATAGCATTTTGCTAACTTTAATTTATCGAGCATTTATTGCTGTGATAAAGCAAAGTATGATTTTGGGTTATACCTACTTACAGGTGGGTGCTACATGTCCTCAGTTGCTCAGTCAGATCCGCCTCTTGCTTATAGCTAGTTAACATAAATAATGGATATAACGTTGGCCATATCCATCTTTTATATACAGGCTATGATTGTAGCCATCTTTTCTTTTCTTCACTCCATCAGATATGCTACGACTACAACAATGGTGATGGAGAGTTCGGCAGGTGTCGGGATGGTGATGGTTGCAGGAGGCTCCACATCTGTGAGA
>NW_005187451.1:509311-510710 GCF_000239375.1 Pundamilia nyererei
CAAAGAGAAAATATGAGGTGAGACAAGATTTTCTGTTGCTACAGGAAAATCCTTTCATTGAGTGTTTCAGTGCACAAAGGTTTTGGTAGAACTGATGTTAATACTTTCTTGATTGTTTTTTTGCAGCAGCACCAGCCCGGCCGTGCACTTTGACACGATGACGTTTGGACAGAACAAAGTGCGTCGACTCTCGACAGAAAACTCGGTGATCGAGCCGACCTTCATCCACACCACCGAGTGGCTTTGGTACTGGCAGGATGGGAGTTGGAACATGTTTGCATCTGCTGTGAGTAACTACAGAGTGTTGGCAGAAATTTTGGCAGACCCACAACATTTTTTTTTCAGGACAATTATGAGTGATGTCAATCATACAAAATGGACCACCTTTAACACACTTCTGAAGCTTTTTAAATAATAGCTCCTCCCACTGTCAGAAAACGGTTTCTGGTTGTTAGTGATGATGTATGAACCCTGCTTTTGGGTCCAAACTTCTACTGTGTTCATCACATGTTTTAATGCTTCTCATCTTGTTCTGTTTAATCTGAACAAGCTCTTAAAAATACTCAGTGATCACAAAAAAAATTCTCCAGGGTTTCCCTCTTGGAGCAGCTCCACTCCAAACCTGTAACCCTGTCAATACATTAGTCAGTGGTTAAATGTTAAGATTGTTTAACTCCTGTATCCTAGAATACAAAGTCTTTAAGTTAAAACAAACTCACATTTGCAACCAACTGTAGCATAAGAGTAATACAGTATTCAGCATCACAGAGACAAGTTTAATTGCAGGGTTACTTAAACTCATTAAATCCCTGATTTTTCCATAATTTGCTCCAAATCATTGAACATCTGAACTTCATTGCACATTGTAATCAGTGACTTTCCTTAAGTTTGTCACTCACCATGAGCTCAATAGTGGTCAGATAATGAGCCCCATGTAACTATTGAGTAACCACTGCACATCTGTTCAATCGTCACTTGTCTGTCTGTGCTGAATCCTTTACAAGCAGCTTTAATTAAAGGAAAAACAAACATTAGCCAAACACACGGATCATCCTGGAGGTCGGGCCTAAGTCAACAGGTTCCAGAGGTGCTGTAAAAGGTCATAAAGTTAACACTCGGCTGTAAAACAGAAGTAACACTGGTTTCAACACAGTATATCTCACACTGTATTCACTTCTTCGTCTGTAATTTTCAACATTTTCTCAACAACACAGTGTAATTTCATCACCAACACACAGCCTATAACCACAGTTTTCATGACACACAAAACCTCAGTAATCCTGTGGTAGAAAAACATTATTAAGTTGTGTGTCCTGCTGTAAATCACATGATCAAATCACATGATTAACCCTCTGCTGTAGAAAAGAAATGTAAATGTTAGTGCTGCGCAGGTGTATAC
>NW_005187451.1:511870-513860 GCF_000239375.1 Pundamilia nyererei
TCTCCCACGTTGCAGTCCAATGGCAGACAGTTCTCTTCAGCTTTGTCCTGTGTTTTCCCACTGTCTCATCTTGCCATTTTACTCCAAACGTGGCAAATGTCACTCAGACAGTCTCCTCAAAAGTCATCTTCACACACAGTGAAGTTGCAGCTTGCTGGAAACGCATCTCCATCCATCCACGCTGATGCTGTTTGCACACACTGCAGCTGGACCTCTCTGCTCAGGACTCTGTTGTTGTAAAAATTACAACATTTAACAATTCACTTTAACTATTTCCTTTGCCTTATTTGGCATCATCCTTTTCAGCACAACCTCGCGTGTCTGAATTTACAGTTATGTTTTCATTTTGACATACTGTATTAACACAATTGATCTAAAGTCAGACAAAAAACATAAAATCCGAGTAAAAAAAGTTATATTTTTTACTGTAACAACCAAAAACATGTTTATCGAATCATATTTCATAACTTTAAAAACAAATATAAATTGTCAGTTTTAAAATCATATGCACAAGTTTTGCAAACAAAGTTATTTGCAGCCTGTACCCTTTTTTAAATAACCATTTCAAACTATTTACAGAACAATCAGGTGTTCTCATTCAATAAGATGCCACACAAACTATTTGTGCCACTCCAAATATTTCTGTCCACTATAAAGGAGAACATCACAGCCTGATACCTGCAGGTCTGACATAAGGTCATAACCAGAGAGGTCTCGCTGCGCTGTCCTTAGACAGTAAACGTGACGACACTATTCAGGAAAAACGCCGCGTATATATAGTTTGTCATGATTCTGGTTTTACGTGGCCTAGCAACACAATTTAAAAACTGGTATATATCACCTTGTTGCTTTGTCATCTTAAAGTGGTAATATGTCTGCATTTATAAATTAGATAGAAGCTTTCTGCAAACCTTAGCCAATCTCTCTGTGAGTGATTAGAGTCAGTCCAAGTCTGACTGCAACTGGTTTCAGTAAGTTTGCCTCCTGTCAGACAACCTTGCGCTCAAACGTGGTCACAAGTGTGCAACATCCTCAAGCTCTGGGCAAAAATGTATTCACTACAAGTTGTAGTTGGTCACAGAATATGAATAAATGAATCAATAAATCACCAGGCAGCCACCAATTTTTACTCCAGTCTTATTTTTACTTGCGTGATAAGCCACGCTGTCAAGCTAAGTGTGTCCAGTGTTGGATGATCGTCAGTTGAATGTAAACACGAGGGTCCATGAAACCAGCTCTCTTGTTCATAGTATTTCCAGAATATTTTAATTTAATTCATGAAGTATTCATATTTGGTGTCCCTGTAGTGTTACAATATTACCATGCAAAATATTCCGATACTACGGTGTATCAATTTTTCCCTCCCTATGGTTGGCAGTTGTCCTTTTCTTATGAACTGTTCATTGTTCATATGCCGATGCAGGTTTCCTTCAAGGTTAAAAACACCTTTACTGTTCTCACTTTGCAGATTGGTGGACACGAAGCAGCAGACATCAACAGTGCAAAGCTGGAGGAGAAGTTTCTGGCCAATGATAAAGACGTGGTGGAGTTCACTGCTGGTTCACAGTCATATTCACTCAGTTTCCAGGGTAAACAACGAATAGGGAACCATGCATACTTCTGCATGTTAAAATATAAAATCGGCTTTATAATTGTTGTGCAAGTTTAAACTTTTTTGCCCCTCAGACATGATGCAGACAAACAAGCACTATGGCACCAAAAGGCCTGTTTGTAGACGGCCACGGTTTGTCTCTGCTGCAGATGCCCTAAAAAAGAAAGTCAGGTATGTCATCCCCAAAACAGACTTCCTTACTTTTTTCTAAATTCATTAGATACTTGAACTTTCTTGTCATCTTTATTCCAGTTGGAGATGGGATTTGATTTTTACACCAAGATCTCTAGAGACCAGCATATTGTCTTGAATCTAACGTAATTTCTATTCAATACTGATAGGTAACCATGCCAAAGTACTGATATTGCCTTGGTCTTT
>NW_005187451.1:515298-516467 GCF_000239375.1 Pundamilia nyererei
ACCAGTTAGAGTTAGTTTTTTCCTGTCTCCTATTTCAAGGCAGAAAAATCAAATGAAGAGCAAAAACAGAGATGGAAAGGTGATGGAGAAAAAGCTTTTTCATGGCACTGACTCCAAAGATGTAGACACCATCTGCCACAACAACTTTGACTGGAGAATCTGTGGAACTCGTGGAACGGCTTATGGCAAAGGTGAGTTAAAACGGTTATTGAATATTCAAATTATGTTTTCAGAAAAAATACGTTTAAAATCAAAAATTCTAAACATTCTCATTTTAATCTTGTGGTCTTTTTTGTGACACCCTTGGGTGCTGGGAAGTGATACTTTAAAAAAAATAAACCGAAGGCTTTGTTTGTCTCTGTTTATCACTGAAGAAAATAATGCGTAGCCCTTTGTCTTTTCCCACAAATAAAGTGCTGATAATTGTATCTTTTGGTGTCTAAACACAGGTAGTTACTTTGCCCGCGATGCCAGATACTCCCACAACTACACCGGAGACACTGACGTCAGAGCCATGTTCATCTCACGGGTGCTGGTGGGAGACTTCACCAAAGGGTCCTCTGATTATCGCCGACCTCCCTCCAAGGATGGAGGGGGCATAAACTTCTATGACAGCTGTGTGAATGATGTAATGGACCCCTCCATATTTGTGGTGTTTGAGAAGCAGCAGATCTACCCCGAGTACCTGATCCAGTACAAGACCACAAACCTACTTAATGTGTACATTAGGAATGCAGCAACTATAGTAGGATTTAATCCAAGTACTATTAATTCTTGTGTCATTGCTTAACAAAAGTGGTGTAAAAGGGGGCAGTGTCTTGAAATGGAAATTTTATTTTGAAGGAGCTTAATAGAGTTTGTGCTGAATAATTTAATCATATGCAAACACATACCTGAAAGCAAAAAAGCACAAAAAAAATCTTAAGTAGAGATAAATATAAAAAAAGAAGCAGTAGATATTAATGACAGATATGTTCACAATAGAAAAGAACTCTTACTTACTTGTGAGCTGGTCTGTAGTTAATGTAGATTAACAGTTTAAGATTAATTAGCTTCTCAGTCAGATGATATTAAAGCATTTTAGGTTAAATTCAAATGATGGGGAAACCTTGATGAAATTGCTGAATGATGAATGATTTATATTTTTACATTTTCCTGTTGCACTTTAT
>NW_005187451.1:516487-517457 GCF_000239375.1 Pundamilia nyererei
TGTAATCTGTAGTGGAATACATTTTAAAAGTAACCTTCCCAACACTGCCTATGAGCGAGCACTTGGCAACAGTGGGAAGGAAAAAAACTCAGTTTTAACTGCAGGCTCAGGGAGGGGCGGGGCCATCTGCCATGAGCAATTGAGAGGAAAAGCAGAGAGCAGAGCACTTGTTATTTTTCATTGTCATTGTGAATAAAAATATTTAATGTGCCTGTTTTTTTTTTTTCATACAGCGAATCTCACTCCAGCTCAGCTCAGAAGAATTTAAGGAGGCTGAAGCTCTTTTCTATAAAACCATGAAAGACTGTGACATCAACAAAATTGAGAGGATTCAGAACAAAGCTCTATGGGAAGCCTTTCAGTTGTACGTATTTCATTTAATGTGCACCCATCTTTCACTGTGAGTATAAAGTTACTGTACCACTGCTGCCAGCTAAAGTGAGGTTATGGTTGTGTAACTGATATGACTGAGCTTTTTATTAAAGTGTATATAGTATTACCAGCTGTCAGTTCGCTGAGGTTTGCAGGCATTCATGTATGCACCGCTCTGTTAAAGCCCTGCATTTCATTCAGGATTCATTCAGAGATGGCCTCACATTTGAACAGTGATGAGAATAACGATGTTCTAAGTAACGGTAACTAAGTAATATAAGTAATTACTGCTACCTATCGTTACAACGCCGTTACCAAAATGCGGTGCGGTCGCGTTTTTTCAACAAACAGACGGTTGAAGCTGTGTTCAGGTTACCGCACCTTATATCAGTTGCACGTGCAATTGCAGTTGCAAATATTTGGAGTAGCACAAATAATTTGTGTGGCATCTTATTGAATGCAGAACAGCTGATTGTTCTGTAAATAGTTTGAAATGGTTATTTTAAAAAAAAGAGTAAAAGGTAAATCTCTGCAAATAACTTTGTTGTTTGCAAAACTTGTGCGTATGATTTTAAAACTGACAATTTATATTTGTATT
>NW_005187451.1:518479-519489 GCF_000239375.1 Pundamilia nyererei
AAAGGTTGTGTTAAAACTTGATATCTGATATAGCATTACACTTCTTTCAACTCAGACAAAGTCCATTGCACTACTTTCAAGCACTTTGCAACCTGTCCTCTAATTTGGTCATTTCTTCTGGATGCATTTCTCTTGCTTGTATATATTTATTTTGTTGTATGTACTCCTTTTGTCTGTTTTTTATTCTTGCCGTCCTACTGTTTCTATTTTTATTTCATGCACAGTTGATGTGGAGAACCCACAATTTGTTTTGTACATGCACAAAGAAAATAAAAGGCTATTCTATTCTAAAAAGGAGGCATGCCTAACTGGCATCATTTAGTTATCAACTATGATGGTAACTTCAAATGAATTCAGCTATGTTGCAACTGCAAGCAACAAAGTTGCAAAACACATAACAGTCCTGGGAACTGTTGGCTAACACATGGAGGTCTGTGCCACTTTTTAAGAATCATCAGTGACCCACTGCCAAAGTGATCACGCTGGATGATGTTTGTTGCAATGGCTCCAGACTCTAAGTCGTGTGCTCAGTGTGAGAAAGTGGTGACAGCAGCAGCAGATTTGTCAAATGCTAGAAAGGCGATAATGCATAATGTATATTGAATCATGCTGAGTATGCACAGGCGGCGATGCCTGATTATTAATGTCACCAATGTTGGGTCCTTACTTAAATAATGTCTTTCACATTACTCCTTACTTTTCCTAAAATGATGCAGTACCTTACTTAATTACTTTACTGGAGAAAGTAATTGGTTAGCCATTTCACGCTCCTGCACTGTCTGTCACGATCCTGGGTCTTTTGACCCAGCGTTTTGAGTTTCAGTTTATTTTGATGTTTATGATTAAGTTCATTAGGTTATCTAAGTTCATTTGCTTATTAGTTTCCCCTTGTGTTTTCAACCCCTGTTAAGTCTCCCTGCCCTTCATATGTTTCATGTCTGTGTGTGTTAGTCACCATAGGGAAATAGTTCCTCTGCATTTAACCCATTCACCCAGTGAAGCAGTGGGCA
>NW_005187451.1:519944-521575 GCF_000239375.1 Pundamilia nyererei
GGGTATAACTCAGGCTTAGATGAGAGTACTTTACACTCTCATGTCACACTTGTAGTTGGAAGCAACTATGAGGCTAGAACACTGGGCTCAATGGTCAAGAAAGCGCTGAGCTTGACCTGGGAGGCCACAGACGCACCAAACGCTTGGAAGGCAGTGGAAGTAGACATGTGGTATGTTGCGTTTTCCTCAGAGGAGTAAAACAAACCTGAAGAGGATTCACCCATGGAAGAAAGAGGACAGATCATACCGACACACAAAGACTCTGGTAGCCCCAATCCTGGGTTTCAGCACCACTGATGCACGACAGACCCGACAACATGTTTGCACTTTTCAGTACACTTCTTTATTGTGGCTGTCAACTTACACACGCAGCTGCAGCTTTGCAGCGGATCCACATATTTCAAGATTTTCAAGAGCTTGGCCAAGTCCCTGATTTGGGAGTTGAAAACAGAGTGAGAGGTTTCAGCTACTTGCTGGTGGCGGTGGACTGCTTCACAAGCTAGGTGGAAGCAATCCCATTCAAAAATGATGGTGTCCCGAGGAGCATATGCTCTGACAATGATTCACATTTGTCCAATAAAGAACTGGCAGAGGTAGAAAAAGCTCTAGGTATAACACACCGATTTGTTTACCACCCTGCCTCACAAGGGGTGGTGAAAGGGCAAATCAGACTGAAGAGAAAAATTCTGGCATATATTAGGACAGTAGACTGAGATGGGTGGACACTCTCCCCATTTTTCTTATGTCAATGAGAACCTCTCCGGGTGCGCATACACAGCTGATGCCACATGAGTCGCTGAGAGGCAGGCCAATGCCTGGCCCAACCCTGAGAGGGAGGTCGTATGACCGCTCTGGATGCTTGGCAGGTGAACTGTGATGAATATATGACAGCGTAGACTAAGTGAGTTTTTAAGTTTTGTTTAAGCAGGTGCAGCTGGCTGAGCCTGAGGAAACTACAACAGACTCCAGCAATAAAGGCTGGTGACTAGGTGCGGGTGAAAGTTCACAATAGAAAGTGGCTTGAACCCTGGTGGACTGGACCCTATGAGGTGATTAAATGCACATCCAGTCTAGTGCTGTCCAGATAAAAGGTAAAGCTGGAGCTAATTATCACCACATGACACATTGTATACCTGCACAATCACCTTTGTAAACTCTGGCTGAGGGTTAGGCCTAATCAGAAACCGGTGAAGGCGCCAAACAAATAGACTGATCTGACTCAAAAATTGACCATTGCATGTCCTTGTTAGTATAAATGGCATGTTTCCTAGCTACTATAGAGTGCTGCGGTTGTTGTTGTATTCTGTGTGGTAGAAGCTTATTGAATAGACTGATAATAGCTGCTTTGTCCAAGGAGAAAGGCCTACCACCCTATCAGTTGCTGTTGTTTGGACAACAGGAGGAGTTAGAGAATGAGGAGGAGGTGCAGAACAGTAAAAGCAGGGAGCGAAGGCTCTGAGGGCAATAGCTGGTGTGGGGTTGAAGGTTTGAAGCTTGTAGCTATTTGTTGTTAATGAACCATCAGACAGGATGGAGTACTGGCAGACATGAAGGGAACCAGTGGATTGAAAATCATCCTTAAATAGGAAAAGATCATACCACTAGGGCTGTTCGATATAACGATATATATC
>NW_005187451.1:522166-532716 GCF_000239375.1 Pundamilia nyererei
TTATCGGGACGATAGAATTCTTATATCGGGATATGAGATTTGTACAAATGTACAAACTAAGTACAATAATCAAACAAAATGACATATGTATGCATAATATTATCCCTCTCACACGCACACACACAGAGGTATATCATTTTGACCCCCTCATCTTTGCAGAGTTGTTGTAATTCAGTCACATATAGTTGTATACATAAGGATGGGTTTAGGGAGGTGCACCTACTTCAGTCGTCTCAGGAAGTGCAGTCACTGCTGGGCCCTTTTTGTCACTGATTTGGTGTTGCTGGTCCAGGACAGGTCCTCTGTGATGTGAACACTGAGGAATTTGGTGCTCTTCACTCTCTCTACTGTGACACCAGCAATGCTGAGCAGGAGATGGACAGCCTCGGTCTTCTTAAAGTCAACGATCAGCTCTTTTGTTTTGTCAACATTAAGAGATTATGGCATTGCACCAAAGTGCCAGCCACTGCACCTTCTCTCTGTATGCATCATCGTCCCTAGCTAGTTATCAAGGCAGCCAGACTGTGTCTCTGTAACCAGTTGGAGAGCTCCTTACATCGCACGGCATGATGAACTTGCATTGCTTTTTCCAAATGTTAAATGGAATAGCTAATCTGACATTTAATCTGATAGCTAATCCAAGTGCTAATCCCTTAATTAATCCCAAAGCTAATACATTTGGTAATATGATTTAAACTATTAAGGATAGAAAAGGTCAAAATAAATCTTTGGGTTTTTTTGATCCATTTCCCTTTAATTCTGTTTACTCATTTCTCTTTTTTAAATTGTACTTTAAAAAGATTTTGAATTTTTTTTTTCCTTTGGAATTCTAAAATGTGTTTTTTAATGAGAGTTATTTTTTATGTTTTAGAAATTGATTTGAATATTTATTAATGTAATAATCATTTATTTTACAATATTGACGCACACTTTATTTATGTCTAAATAAATAAAAGAATTACAAAATTAATTTGACTCTTCTGTTCCCCCATATAACCCTCGCTGCAAGCAGCAAACAGCAGACAGCCTGCATTTAGAATTTAGCAGCTAAAAATCCAAATGTTCACCTCAAAGGTTTGATGGAAAGTCTGGCATAACATTTGTTTTTCAATAAATTCTAAATGTTTTTGTTGCGAATCTTCATGGCATGCTTCATTACTGGAAATGTTTCAGCTGTGAAGTAGAAGAAAGCCGAGGTGTGGGATGTATGGAGGTCATCGCGGCGACGACTCAGAGTGGAAAACAGCAGCATTACAGCATCAGTCCAGGTAAGGTTGTTGAGTTTCGCTTTCCAGTCGTCAGAAATGAGGCTTTCGTCAGTTTAATGTCACAGGTGGAAGGAAACGCAGGCAGAGCTCGGACACGATGGAGACGGAAATACTGAGAATGATCTGCGCCGGCCAAGGAGCAGTCAACACGGAGGATTTAGTGTATAATCTGTTTTCCGGAGATCCCACGAAGTTGTCGGAGATCATTTGTAACCAAGAGAAATTTGTTTCGTGTTGTCCAAACGGACAGCCGAAGGTGGTGGCCAGGACCCGCCTGAGACTTTGCAGAGTGAAAGACTGTCTGGGGATATGCAGGGGTCTGCACCTGTGCAAAAACATCCTCTTCAGCGGATTCTGTCAGTTCACTCAGCTCAGGTAAATATACTGGACTTAAAAGTAAGTAACAGAGCTTATTTAGGGAGTGTTATTTATGTCATGTAGTTATATCACATATGGTTGTAAAATCAACAGGTTTAAAGTCCAGGACACTGATGGTGCCTTTAGGTATTGTTAGGAAAATCTGACAATTTACAGCAGTTTGACACATTTATTCAAAAAGCTAACCTAAACAAGTAACAAAATGTGGCTTTGAGGGCCAGTAGGAAAAGTTGCTTTCTGGTTGTCTTTTAGACTGAAGCTTAGCTTTGAAATGAGTAAAAAGAGTGACAGTGAAAAGAACATGGCTACGTTCATCCACAGAACAGAAAGATTTTCCAACATCAGCAAAGTTTACTATGAAAAATAAAAACTAAAGCAGCTGCTGCGTCTACCCAGCCACATAGAAAACAATCTAGTACTGGGCTAATCCTGTTTCCCAAGCATGTTTCCCTAAACTTCAAACTTAGTTTTCACATTGATGTCGTACTGTTTCTAAGAGTTATCAGGGTGGCTGTTTGCCTTGAACCTAACCGCTGACTTTGTACCATGCAGATAAGCCTTATTAATCATTACACAAAGACAGCTGTCTCATATGACGCTGTTTTTTGTTTTTTTATTCTTAACTGAGCAAATAAATGCTAGCACGCCCAGTCATGACTCAGTTGTGTGGATTCTGTTATAACAGGAGGGGCTGCAGCTTCTCCCATGAGCTGACCTCTGAGCATAACCAAAGACTTCTGAGGGAGCATGAGCTGGAGAGCCTGAGCCGAGAGGAGCTGTGCACCCTGCTGCTGCAGAGTGACCACACAGTTCTTCCTGATGTAAGTCTAACAACACACAGCATGAACCGGACAAGTTAGTTTGCATTAAAATGAACTGTCACCTTTTCTGATATTTGGCATCTTCCAGCTGATTTTACTCCCAGCTTTCAATTATTTAATTTCCTTTTTTTTTCTTGTTCTGTAACTGATTGTTACCTCACTAATTTAATCATTTAATCTGTATTGTCCTCCACTTTTCCTGCCAAGTTTTTATACGCAAGCTTAAGTGTAACTTTATTAAATACTGGATCTGTTGATCAAGCAAGCCCTCCATCGACTTCACAAAACATTACTGCTTTGAACAACAACAATATAAAAAATGAGAGAAGACGTCCTGTTGTATAGAAGTTTATGTGAAAATGATCTCACACTGACCGCTGACCTCAGTAAACAGTTAACCTTGTAGTTCTTGGAACCATTTAGAGCAAAGTCTAAGGAGCCTGGAAAGAAAAGGCGTCTGGACTTCTTTAAGTTGCTTGAAGACGTTTCACCTCTCATCCGAAAAGCTTCTTCAGTTCTAAGGTCAAACGTGGAGAGTCCCAGATTTAAACCCTGTGGGAGTATCTCCCCCCAAGAGGGACAATGGACCCCCTAATAATCCTCTACCTAATCACACGAGCCAAAGTCTGAAAACGGGTGTAGGTCAAAATCATGTGTATCGTGTGATTTGGAAATCACACGATACACATGAAGAAATATCACTTCCTTCTCTCTCTTTAAGTCCTTAAGTCCTCTTTACGTGATTGTAAACATGAGCACAGTTTCGAGATCAGCCTTTTATGTACTTCACCTTTATAGGTGTCGACAAACATGTCAATGAGGCCCGCCTCCTCAGAATCCTCCCTTGCAACTTTAATATTTTTATTAAAACGGTGTCTCAGTTGTAATTATCTGTAAAAGTCTGTTTTATTTAACCTGTAAGTTTCACTGAGTTGTAGGAAGCTGTCCATGTCTGTGTTGGTTGAGATTTTACAGTATGCTGTAAATTCTCTAAACACCCCATCCAAATGTGCTGGTGTGAAACCAGTATCATATCCTACCCAGTATTTACACTTCCACGAAATTTCGACAGAAACCCTGGTAGTAGCCCACCATGCCGAGAAAATGGCGGAGCTCACGCCTAGTACAAGGAGCAGGGATTTTTGCCAAAATAGGGCGCACTTGTCCTTGACCCACCTGTTTCCCTAGATACGTCACAGTGGCTTTGCCAAAATCACACGTGGCGAGATTGAGGGCGAGGGATGCCCTTTCCAAGTGATGGAACACATCAGTGAGTGTTTATGCTCTGACCAGGTGTCTGAATAGACGACAATATCATCTAAATACACTTCACAATGGAGAACGCTTCCCAGCACGATATTCATGAGCGTTAGAATGTGGCGTAACAGTAACAAACTTCGCAGAACCGACCATATTGACACAATCTTCCATTCTGGGAAGAGGATAGGAGTCGGGTTTGGTCACCCTGTTCACCTTCCGAAAACTCATACTAAACTGCGGGGTTGTATCTGTTTTAGGCACTAGGAGACACGGGGGGACTCCACGCACTAGAGCTAGGAACAGCAAGATGATTTTCCAACGGATGAGAAACTTCTGTCTGGAAAATGGCACATTTAGTGGGATTCACCCGGTAGGCATGCTGTTTGATTGGAGGGTGGTCCCCCACATCGATATCATGCTCCAGCACAGTGGTACAGGAAGGAGTGTCAGAGAAAAGAATAGGATGATTCTCAATCAACCAACACACGTCACTTTGAACAGCATCATTTAAATATGACCTTAGATCACTTAGGATTTCAGAGTTTCTAAGTCGTGCACAGCCCTCAGCACAACCGAAAACCACATCATCACTTACCGGGTCATACCAGGTTTTGGAAACTGGCACCCCCACAGTCGCAACTGTTGATACACCACTAGCAAAGTAAGGCTTCATCATATTGATATGACACACACAACACTGTTTCCTTCACTCAATTCGCGTGCACTGTATACGGACCACTGAAGGAGTAGAAGTATTAAAACTTTGTCACCAACCTCAAATTTCCTTTCCACAGCTTTCTTATCAAACTTCCTTTTCATCTTTCCCTGCGCTGCAACAAGAGCGTGCGATTGCGCATGCTTTATGCAAACACTTTCTAAAAGAACTCGCATAATCCAACACATTTTCCTTAGGAACATCTATGTCAAACAGAAAATTCTCCTTGAGTAGTTGCAACGGGCCACACAGTGTGTGACCAAACACCAGCTCAGCAGGGCTAAATCCTAGCGACTCCTGCACGCTTACCGCTAAAAGAAGCAGCGGCAACCCCTCATCCCATTCCTTTCCAGACTCAAGGAAAAATTTCCGCATCATAGATTTCAATGTCTGGTGAAAACGCTCGAGTGCACCTTGCGACTCCAGATGATATGCACTAGACTTGTGATGTGTAATACCAAGTGATCGCAAAACTTGAGCAAAAATCCGAGACATGAAATTAGAGCCTTGGTCCGTTTGGACAGATTTCGGCAACCCAAAAGTAGAAAAGAAGTTCATCAGCGCCTTAACAATGGATTCAAAGTCAGAAGATACTGTGTCCCGATTTTGTTTTAGGAAGTGGACCAACACAGTCAATGAGTATGTCCTCAAAAGGTTCCCCTAAAACTGGAATAGGGTGTAATTAGGGCTGCCACGATTAGTCGACTATCAAAATCGTCGACGACTGATTTAATAGTCGACGCGTCATTTGAAGCTTTGTAAGATCCCAAAAGACGCAGGAATAAGTAGCAGGATTTAAGAGTGTAATAACGGACTGAAACAGAAGATGGCAGCACTGCATGTACAAGGATGCCAGCTGACGTTAAACCCCGAAGAAGAAGAAGAAGCTGTGCCCCAGAATTCATAGCGCAGCCCAGCTCAGTTTATAACAATGGCGGCAGCTAGTTAGTTTTAATGTTACTCTTATTATTCTTTCTGGGTCACAGAATAAACGTTTAACATATTTTCAGGCGAGAATGTAGCTGTGTAAACCTCAAATATCTGCTCAGTTTATCAAGACACCGCATATTTTCAAAAGCGCTCCGACGTTTTCAGAGACGTCTGTTACCCACTAGCTCGATAGCTAGCCGGGGGCTAGGCTAACTAGAGCCGTGAGAACACCGGACTCCCGGCAAATCGTTTTCAAACCCACCGCTGTCTTTCGCTACTCAGGTTAAACATATATATATATAAGTCACTTAGATAACTTAAAATGTTATTGTTTGGCTTTTTTCAGTATTTTATTTGTTCCTGAGTAAATCGGTTTGGCTGAGATTAAAGTTATAGTTTTTACACAGCTGAGTAAACATCAAGCAGACAGCTGATTATCAGAAGTGTGAGATGCTCGAGAATTTACTCCAGTGTCCTGTTATATTTTAGATAGCAAGGAGTTTATTAAACTTCACCGAAACAATCTGCAAATTTCATTAAAATTTAATAAACTATCATCTTGTCTTTATTTTTAGTTAGCACAGACCTTACACACTTAAAGCTGTAAGCTAATGATAGTTATATACGAGCAGATGCTGCTGGTGCAATAAGCTGTACGTTTTACGTCCAATGGATGATGATCTGATTAGTCGACTATCAAAGTAATCGTTTGTGGCAGCCCTAGGTGTAATGGAGCGGGTGGAATGGTATGTAGATACTTGCAAGTGTGTGTGAGTATGTACATAGATGTAGGTGTATATATAAACGAGCAAGATACACTGTATATCTCCAAGTGGAAAAATTACATTTTAGTAACTTCACATTGCCTTGGGTGAATCCCCCCCCCTTCTATTTTTTTTTAAATTTTGTTGTTTGCTTTTCTTTTTTCCTTTTTTCCCTTGTTGTGTCTGTGTAAATGTTAATGTTCCTGTTGAATAAAAATAAAGTTGGAAAAAATACAAATAAAGAAGTTGGACATCACGATGGCTATATTCATCTTTTATATACAGTATACTTTTGTAACTCCCCTTTTCCCCCCTTTCTCCATCAGATATGCTACAACTACAACAATGGTGATGGAGAGTTCGGCAGGTGTCAGGATGGTGATGGTTGCAGGAGGCTCCACATCTGTGAGAACTACATCAGCCGTGAATGCAGCTGCTGGAAGAACCACGATTTTAATGCTCCACAGCCATTCAAAGCTTTGAAAGCTAGAGGCGTACCTGACACACTCTTTCAGTCCTTGAAGGCTACTTATGCAAATAAACAGGCTTTGAAGCTGGCTGGAGTCAGTGACCATGGTCAACGAAGTCAGAGAGGCAGAGGGAGAGGTGGCCATCAGCTCAGCAGAGGCTTTAGAGGAAACAGAGGAAGCCACAGCAGCCGCCCAGATCTGCATCGAGCCCGTTCACTTAGTAACATTGCTGCAAACATTGATGGCTTTGACCTGTGGTCCAGCGATGGACTGAATGAAAGTGACGATGACAACTCTCCCACCAGTGACATCACTGTCGCCGCTACCAGGAACAGGGGCAACCATCAGCGTTTTCAAAATGCTCGTTCCTTAAGTGACATTCATGCTGCTGTCAATGATGAAGCTGCTAAAGGTGGAGAATGGCAGAATAATAGACAGAGGCCTGTCAGAGGTAAGCAACAGCTGAAAATACTTCTGTGGGGAGATGAACTAAAACTGCTGTCTGAATGAAGCCTGTGAAATATCTCCTGTTTCTTTCAGATAAAACAGGGATCTGCATGTACTTCATCAAAGGTCACTGCAAACATGATGGTGAGAACGTCATGGTTAGTAAGTGTTTGAGGCTTTAATGTAGTTCTTTCTTGACTTTGATCAGCTGTCTTTCTTCTTTCTTCTTAGATCGATGTTTTAAAGCTCATGACAAGATGCCGTACCGATGGCAGGTCCAAGAGGGACACCAGTGGACTGATTTGCCCGATAATGAGACAATTGAGAGAGACTACTGTGACCCCAGTAACTCATACAGGTACTTACATTTATTCTGCAACTCAGACATCTCAGGGTTTCTTAAGATCTAGTGGAACTATTAAGCATTTCCACTTTTTTTCAAATATGCGTTGATAAAATAACAGATGCTTCTTTTAAACTAAAATCAAGCTCAGTGTATGTGATAGTAATTTTTATGAGGGTAAAAGGTTTTGATGTTGGCTCTGTATGATGTCAGTGCAAGATAATGTTCTTAAAATGGTCATTTCAGGCACGCAGCGTTTGTTTCACGTACCACATTATTCACCAAAATTATTATAGTGAAATTTAGTTTAAATCACCACAAAATACTGAACAAAGAATCATAAAAATCATCAAAGTTTTTGCATAACTGACCATCTTCATGTTAATACTTTGATTGTTTTTTTGCAGTAGCACCAGCCCGGCCGTGCACTTTGACACGATGACCTGTGGATGGAACAAAGTGCGTCGACTCTCGACAGAAAACTCGGTGATTGAGCCGACCTTCATCCACACCACCGAGTGGCTTTGGTACTGGCAGGATGAGTTTGGGAGTTGGAACATGTTTGCATCCGCTGTGAGTAACTACAGAGTGTTTGCAGAAATTTTGGCAGATTGCTAAGACATTAAGGCACGACTTTAACAGTCCACTGTGTATCCACATTCAAAAAATGTAACTAATTGTGAGTCTGATTTAATAGTTTTATTGAAAAACACAAATAAACTATTTGTAATGTGAAAAATCCCTCATAGTTTGAGCCTGCAGTGGTTTGTTTCCCCTACAGGAGAACTCTACTGTGCATTTCAGTGCTTTTCAGTTTGTGTTTCATGTTGTTGTTCTATCCTCCAACAATATCATCCTGATCTGGCATCAGCAGTGATTCCATTACACTCAGGGAGAAATTTTAAATGAAAAAAATATATGAAAAAACTTTTCCAGCCAGGAATCATATTTGGCTGCTAGATAGCAAAAGTTGCAGAGTAGCTTCCAAAAACTAGCTTGTAGTTCATGGATTGTCACTTCTCTGGTGTGGAAGGAGCCTGAGCTAGTACCTAGGTTTCAATGTTATTTCAATGTGCAAAAAAAACATACCAAAACCCATTTTTGTACCAGCCCGTAAGCATATTCAGTTCTGCTGTAAATTTGGGTGAGCTTTTTAAGGCTGTTTTTTGGTACTTAAGTGCTTGATGCAGTCAGGTCTCCTTAAAGACAAAGTTTCTCTAAAAGAATTATAATGATGCTGATTTACGATTAGCTCAGGTATTATAATCAATCAACTTTATTAATGTCCCAGTGCAGGTTTGAGGTCAAAAACTCGCTCAGTTTTCTTGCTTTGCAGACTAGTGGACATAAAACAGCAGACATCAACAGCACAAAGCTGGAGGAGAAGTTTCTGGCCAATGATAAAGACGTGTTGGAGTTCACTGCTGGTTCACACTCATATTCACTCAGTTTCCAAGGTAAACAAAGAATATGGAAACTGTCTCTGTTTGCTGACTTCAGAAATGCTAACATGTACAGCTGGCTTTATAATTATTATGTAAGTTTAAACTTTTTTACCCGTCAGACATGATGCAGACAAACAAGCATTATGGCACCAAAAGGCTTGTGTGCAGGCGACCACGGTTTGTCTCTGCTGCAGATGTCCTAACAAAGAGAGTCAGGTACGTCATCCCAAAAACAGCCCCGCAAGAAAGTTTTCAAACCCCTTTACCTTTTTTTTCTCAATCATGAGATCTTTGAATGCTGCTGCAGCTTCATTCTGACAGATACTCCACTCGAATTCCAGTTGGAGATGGGATTTGATTTAGAGATATTGGCTTAAACCTAACACATTTCTGTTCAGTACTGATGGGTAACCATGCCAACATTCGGGTTTTCTCTTGGTCATAGAAGTCTAAAAGAAACAAATCTAAAAAAAAAAGAAAAAAAAAAAGTGTGTGTGTGTGTGTGTGTGTGTGTGTATATATGTGTATATATATGACAGAGACAAAAACCATTATTTTGTACCAGGTTGTAATCTAAACATTATCCACAAAAGTGGGTCAACTTTTTAAGCTAACTTCAAGTGGCCATTTAAGGAATTGCAGTTGTTTTGGGGGATTTCAATGCTGATTTAATTTTTGACACAGCCAAATATCTCTTTCAAGAAGACGAAACGTGACTCTAAATGAATTCTGATGTTGATTATTTACTCATGGAGATGTAAATAAGTAGCTAGCCATATCAGTAACTGGTCATATTAGCTTTTTAGTCAACAAAGATTTCACAAAACATGATGTCTACAGGTTTCTTAGAGACACTGTTGAGCTACTTAGTAACTTAACTTAATAAGACTCAAAGACTGTAGGAACAACCCTGATTGTTCTTAAATTCTTCTGTTTCACTTATTAGCTGTGTTCATTTGGCTCGCTTGTATGGGATCAAATCCTTATTTCACTCAATGACATGCAGATCAAAGAACTCGGTAATTTGGGGTTTTGTTTCTGAATTTTTGGTTGATCTCTCCATTAAAATGAAACGACCATCAAAATGAGAGACTTTATATTTTAATTTCTTTGTAAAGTGAGCAAATCTACAAATTCAGCAGGGTATCAAACAGTTATTTCCCCGTCTATGTGGAGCCTCAGCATGAGTCACAATTCTTTAGTTTGGGGTTGTTTTTTTTTTTCTTTCGTTGGTTTGTTTTTCAAGGAATTTGCAAGAAATTAAAAATATGATGTTTTTCATTGTCGCTTATAACAGAAAAATATTTTATTCATTTAAAATTAAAACTTAAAGTTTGAATAAAGAAAAGAAGTCTGCTTACCGCAGTGATCATTAATTACATTTATCTGATGTGTGTTTTCAACCTTTAAAAACAATAATTAAAGTCATTCTAACCCTTTCTCTCTGCAGAAGGCCTTTGGTTCAAACTTCCACTCCAGTACCAGAAACCTGGGACAAGACACAGACCCCTCAAACAGGATACTCGGTATTGTAAAAAAAAAAATTATATATATATAAAAACACCCAGCACGCCCCTGCGGGCGGTTTATCCTTCAAGCTCGGGTCCTCTACCAGAGGCCTGGGAGCTTGAGGGTTCTGCGCAGTATCTTAGCTGTTCCCAGGACTGCGCTCTTCTGGACAGAGATCTCCGATGTTATTCCCGGGATCT
>NW_005187451.1:534176-560070 GCF_000239375.1 Pundamilia nyererei
GTGCGTGTGTGTGTGTGCGTGTGCGCACACACTTCTTTACTGCTATAGGCTGCTCTTAAATGCAGATGGTTTCAAATGTATTTTATTTTGATAATATTTTTAAAAAGAAGTAAATTCACTGAGAAAAAGAAATAAAGAAAAGATCAGGATGGTAGAGCTGAAGATGAAGATTTTCACTAGAAGTGACCAGGATGGGCCAGGATAGGAAATGAGTTTTTAGAAGGACAGTTCATGTTGGATCCTTCAGCAGTTCATAGAGACCAACCAAAGAGTTTGAATCATAACTGAAAATAAATTCAGATATTTCACACTATCTGCTGAAAAAACCTGCTTTACATGTTTTCATATCACCTTAAAAGATTTTGTGTGTTAGCATTGTGATCATGTTATTTGTCTCCACTAAAATTCTACTTTTCCTTTATAATTGTGACTGAAAATGTTTAATGTTCCTGTTTTTTCTTATAGCGAATCTCACTCCAGCCCAGCTCGGAAGAATTTAGAGAAGTTGTAGCTCTTTTCTCTGAAACCATGAAAGGCTGTGACATCATCAACATTGAGAGGATTCAGAACAAAGCTCTTTGGGAAGCCTTTCAGCTGTACGTATTTCATTTATTGTGCATCCAGTAATTAAATGTGTTTGGCTTGTGTTGTAAAAATGCTTCTTGGAATAAATCTCAATCTGGGAAGCCTGTTCATTTCCCTTAATTGGTGGAAAATGCAGCTGCAGGTTGAGCAGCAGAGTTGAGTATGTGGGCTGACATCATATCCTTCAACCAGCATTTGTCGCATGTCCCTTCTGTTCTGTCCTCTCCACTCCCAAATTCTGGAAGTAGTCTGTGGGGGTGAGCGTTGACATCTTGGAGGATAGAGCGGAGCGCCACACCATCACACTGCCAAGCACAAACGTTAATCTTCCCTGTTTGATAAGATTTTTTAAAAAAGAACTTTTAGGGTCGTGTTGCTTAAGTTCATCGAGTTTGGTGGACATTTGTTTATGCACAGCTCTCTTAAGGTCCCACTACAACATTTCATTCATGAATGAGTCTGGGCCATTCATTGGGCATCATATTGATTTGTTTCTTTTTCAGCCATTCTGTTGTGTATTTGCGGTTGTGCTTGGGATCATTGTCCTGATGCATGACCAAAGGCTTTGCTGTCAGACAGATGGCGTCCCGTGAACAAATTGTAGTTCATGGTTGACTTCATGAGTGCAAGGTAGATTTTCAGAACCAGAAGCTTTATCTAAGATCAACATGTATATTATCTGACTTTTTTCTGCTTTGTCCAGTGTAAGTAGCATTTTAGTATACCGCCCCAAAAGGTTAAATGGACTGATTCTTATATAGCTTTTTTCTACTCTCCCGGAGTATTCAAAGCACTGTATACAACATGCCTAATTCACACATTTATACATGCACTTCTAAACTCAAGTACAAACTAACAACATTCACACACCGATGGAAAACCAGATTCTGTTCATCTGGACGTTTTCAGTGGGAGAAACGTTTCGTCACTCATCCAAGTGACGTCTTCAGTCTCAGCTGTCCGCAGGCTTCCAACCTTATAAATAGTACATTTACACAGTGACTGAAACCAGCACCAATGAATGAGCAATGGGCTGTGAGGTCAGCTCCTTGATCATTAATATGCAAAGTGTCATGATCATTGCTTTCATGCTCTGGGGGACCTGTAGATGCCTGGGGCCTGGATCTCCTCCATGCCTGCTTCATGTCCTGGGGGGCAGGGCTATGGCTCCCCAAACCTATTATTGGACACTTACATGAACAAACCTTATGCGTGTACACACAAGTGTTCACACAGGTGTACAAGCAGGTACTCACAGACACACACTATCTTGGTTGGCTGCTGCCTGTAAACATATCGTGCATTACTAGTCGTGTATGCTGCTCAGTAACATTCTATATGTATTATTTACTGTTACTTATGCTTATGTTGGTTGTTACCGTGGTTTCCTACTGTTTTCTTTGGGGTTTTTTTTCCTACATCAGGTCATTATGCAGATTTTCAGTGTCTTTTCTCTCTCTATCCCTCTGTTCCCAACTTCTCTTTTCTTCTTTCTCTTTCTTTCTTGTCCCCCGGGTTCTGGTTGCCTCACATCTACATAGGTTGATTGACTTTACGTTCACACACTTACTGTACATGTACCCCTTTGAGTTCATTTTTTCTGTCTCCTACTTGAAGGCAGAAGAATCAGATGAAGACCAAAAACAAAGGAGGAAATGTGACGGAAGAAAAGCTTTTTCATGGCACTGACTCCAAATTTGCAGACACCATCTGTCACCACAACTTTGACTGGAGAATCTGCGGAACTCACGGAACGTCTTATGGCAAAGGTGATTGGAAGAAATGTTGAATAGCATCCATTTAAAACATTTTCATTTCAGTCTTGCAGATGATTTTGTGACACTAGGGTTCCTGCTGTCTTTCCCCACAAATGCATTTTTTTCACAGTCGTCTTTTTTGGTGTCTAAACACAGGTAGTTACTTTGCCCGTGATGCCAGTTACTCCCACAGCTACACCGGTGACACTGACGTCAGAGCCATGTTCATCTCACGGGTGCTGGTGGGAGACTTCACCAAAGGGTCCTCTGATTATCGCCGACCTCCCTCCAAGGATGGAGGGGGCATAAACTTCTATGACAGCTGTGTGAATGATGTAATGAACCCCTCCATATTTGTGGTGTTTGAGAAGCAGCAGATCTACCCCGAGTACCTGATCCAGTACAAGACCACAAACATGTTTATTGATGGCACAGTACCAAAGCGAGTATCAGGGTCGAGACTAGCACAGCAATCTGTGGTGGTACCAAGACACGTGGCAGTAGGGAAACCACTGGTATTACCCACCGCAGCAGTAGTACAGACACCATCGGTAGTACACAAACTAAATACCATCTTAAGTCAAACCACTGCACGGCACCTTCCCAGCACAGCTTCTTCCATGGACTCAACCAATGGAACAGTCAACAAACCCACACCATCAACTCCATTTCCCACACTATCTCCAAGGGAATTGTTAGACTTTTCTGAAAATGTAGCTGAGTTAGTAAAAAGATTTTCCAGAAGTGGTACCTGAAAATGTGAGTTATGATTTGTGAACTGTGCTCCAGAAAAAGAGTTGGTAGCACCAGCTTCCCAGTTAGATTCTATTAAAGTATTTTAGGTTTAATTTGAATGATGAAGAAACTTTGACAGACATGCTGAACATGTAGATTAGAGGTGGTGCAGGTTTCTAAAGAAAACTTCAGAAATGTTAAATGTTTCATACTTTCTCTTTCCATTTTCAAATTTCTCGTTTGTTTTTTCTCTTTGTTGTTTTGATGCTCAAACCTTTCCACCTAAATCACATGTACTGTAAAATTATTTAAGGTGAATTTCTAAAACTTGACAGCTTTTCCACTCATTGTGTTTAAATTTAACTTTGAAATAACTTTTATACAGAATAACTCAGAAATAGCAGCACAACGCTAATATCACATAAGCACGCTGAGCTAGAAGAAACACCTGATTGCTTTTCTCTTAATTATCTCAGGTAGTTAGTGGTTATCATATTAGCGCGTCCTACTGTATTAAGACACTGTCAGATTGGCTGAGACACATGACGGCCTGTGTGTTGATAACTTTGCTGTTTAGACAACCTTTGTGATGTCATCAGGAAGCTGGGACCAACTTCTTGGAGCACAGATAGAAACAAAGGGCTGCGATGTGTGTGACACTCACTTCTCTGTGTTTGGAAAAACATGTAAAAAAAAAGAGAAAGAAGGAAAACAATAAACGATGAGCACAAAGACGATACTGTGGTAGTTGTTCATCTTTCACACTTCGCCCTGTTGTGCACTGATGAGCGCACACTGCTGCTGTTGGAGTCAAACACATGGAAGTTTCCTTAAAACTCGATATGAGGGCAAAATATTAGCCTGTCAGTTTGTTAGAAGCTATAATAATAACCTACAGGTGACCAGGGATGGGCAATAACGCCTTACAAGTAACTACTGTAATCTGATTACTTTTTTCCAATTTTTAAGTGAAATACAATATTACTATTGCAAAAAAGAAATTAGATTACTGCTACTTTCCTGTAAGCGCTACTGCGTTACTGTGAGAGTGACATACGAGCGCGCGACGTCTGTGGCAGCAGCAGACGTGTGTAGATCAACGGATACTATGGAGCTCGGGAGAGAGTGCGACCATGCAGCGTTGGAAGTACTCACATTACTTTGATTCTGTAAAAACATTGTCATCCGCTGTACACTCTGCATGAATAAAACTAATACTAAGTTTTAAAAGATACTTTTTCATTTGATTCAATTTTATGTGATGGATTATGCAGAAAAAATAGACTTGGGCTGATACCTGAATACGTTATAAAGCAATAGTACTTTATAACGTATTCAGGTTGCATATGTTTTTTAAAAGTAACTAAGTAATAAAGTAACTAATTACTTTTGAAAATTAGTAATCAGTAAAGTAAAGCGATTTCTTTTTTGGAGAAGTAATTAGTAACTAATTACTTTTCTCAAGTGACTTGACCAACGCTGCAGGTAAGGATTTGTAAAATGGTCAAATGTAGACAGCTACTTGCAGAGTAGGCTTAAGATAAGATAAGATAAACCTTTATTAGTCCCACATGTGGGAATTTTTTGGTCCTGGCAGAAAGCACGACTTTGTGAGCAGTAAAAGTTAAGAAAAACACAATAGAATAGGATAAGATAGAATAACATATTGTACAACAAGAATAAAATGCTAAATACAATAGAATAAAGTACCAACAAAATAGAATAAAATTCTCTGTTATAGTAGGAAAAAATGTTCACATGATATTGCACAAAATATTGCATATAAGGGAGAGTGGGCGAGGGCTATCATGGTGTATTGGATGTTTTGTGTGTCTGTCTGCACATGTGTGGTCATCTGCAGAGACCATGTGGTAGAGTCTGACAGCAGTTGGGAGGAAAGACCTGCGAAATCTCTCCGTCCCACATCCTGGGTGCTGCAGCCTCCTACTGAAGGAGCTGCTCTGTGCTGTCAGAGTCTCCTGCATGGGGTGAGAGATGTTGTCCAACAGGAATGACAGCTTAACCACCATTCTCCTGTCACTCACCACCTCCACTCGGTCCAGATTAAACATGATTGGCCAGTAGTACTTGGACTACCTGTTATATTTTTATAATGATTAGATAAGATATGAGTAAAATATATGATTACACACTGTTTAAAAATACAGTTAATCCAGTTCCTTCGCAATGGCCCATCCACACGAGCTGGCACAAGAGTTTGCTCTATAGCCCAGCACAGTCTGTGCAGTAGTATACAGGAGATGGGCTGTTGCGCAACGACACATCCACAGAGCCATAGACGCATTGTGACGCCATGTGTTTTCATTACTGGACATGTTTTAGCTGTGAAGCAAAAGTAAGCCCTTCTTTTCATTTTCAGTCGAGGTCTATGGAGGTCATACAGCGCGGTGACGCCCCCAAGTGGACATCAGCAGCATTACAGCATCAGTCCAAGATAAAAATAGCTCAGTTTCGCTTTCCAATCGTCAGAAATGATACCGAAGATTTCCTCCTCCCATGAAACCAGCGGCCGCTGTCGTCAAGCTGCGGTTTGGTCTCCCAGGTGGAAGGAAACGCAGGCAGAGCTCGGACACGATGGAGACGGAAATACTGAAAATGATCTGCGCCGGCCAAGGAGCAGTCAACACGGAGGATTTGGTGTATAATCTGTTTTCCGGAGATCCCACGAAGGTGTCGGAGATCATTTCTAACCGAGAGAAATTTGCTCGCTGTTGTCCAAACGGACAGCCGAAGGTGGTGGCCAGGACCCGCCTGAGACTTTGCAGAGCCAAAGACTGCCCGGGGGCGTGCAGGGGTCTGCACCTGTGCAAAAACTTCCTATTCAGTGGATTCTGTCAGTTCACTCAGCTCAGGTAAACATGCTGGACTTAAAGTAAATAAACAGAGCTTATTTAGGGAGTGTCTGAGTCTTCGAAGTTAAACGGATGCTGGCTCTACCCAGCTGTACATCAAACCTATTATTGGGCGAATCCTGCTAAAACATTTTTCCCAAAACGCTGAACTTGACTTTCATATAATTCTGTCCATGAGTTATCGCGCTGTCTTTTGACTTGCAAACGGACTTTCTACCAGAAAGATAACCCATGACGTACATGACAGCTTTTTTGTTGTTGTCATTATTGTTTTGGGTTTTTTTCTTTTCTTTTACTGAGTACTTACCGTCATGACTCAGCTGTGTGGATTCTGTTACAACAGGAGGGGCTGCAGCTTCTCCCATGAGCTGACGTCTGAGCATAACCAAAGACTTCTGAGGCAGCATGAGCTGGAGAGCCTGAGCCGGGAGGAGCTGTGCACCCTGCTGCTGCAGAGTGACCACACAGTTCTTCCTGATGTAAGTCTAACAACACACAGCATGAACCGGACGAGTCAGTCTAGTTTGCATTCCTACGACACAATGCCACACCCGCTGTTTCCACTAACATGTTACTTTTGTTTTTAAATGAATTGAAAGTGTTTTTCTTTAAAAATGTTTTGTTTGTTTTTTTGAAAAATATAGCTATTGAGAAAAATGTAAAATAATTACACCATTGACGTCTCTGCCTTTCTAAACGGAGGGACAGCAACTGTGTGTGTAAGTGTAAGCGTGTAAAAACTGCAGATAGTCAGATTAACAGTAACAGTATTTTGTCTCTATCCGCCATTGTAGAGATTGATCTAATGTAAACGATGGCTGTATCCCAATTCAGGGTCTGCAGCCTTAAAGTACGCATTTCAAGGCCGATTACGTCACAGCGGCGCGCCGAAGGCTGATTATAATCCAGGTTTGATTTACAGTCTGTGATTATAACCTTCACTTTTCATCTTTTCCTCTCTCCATATCTCCAGATATGCCACGACTACAACAACGGTGTTGGACTGTTTGGCAGGTGTCAGGATGGTGATGGTTGCAAGAGGCTCCACATCTGTGAGACCTACATCAGCTGTGAATGCAGCTGCTGGAAGAACCACGATTTTAATGCTCCACAGCCATTCAGAGCTTTGCAAGCTAGAGGCGTACCTGACACACTCTTTCAATCCTTGAAGGCTACTTATGCAAATAAACAAGCTTTGAAGGTGGCTCGAGTCAGTGACCATGGTCAACAAAGTCAGAGAGGCAGAGGGAGAGGTGGCCATCAGCTCAGCAGAGGTTGGAGAGATACTTGGGGCAACAGTGGCTTTAGGGGGAACAGAGGAAGCCACAGCAGCCGCCCGGTGCAGGATCAGGCCTGTTCACTTAGTGACATTGCTGCAAACATTGACGCCTTTGACCTGTACTCCAGCGATGGACTGAATGAAAGCGACGATGAAAACTCTCCCACTAGTGACATCTCTGCCGCCACTAGCGACAACGATGCGAGCAGCGAAAATGATGTAAGCCAAAACCGGACATGGCGTCCAAAAAAAGCTGCTGTGCCTTTTAGAGGGAGAGGCGGCAACAGGGGCAACCATCGGCTTTTTCAAAATACTCGTTCTTTAAGTGACGTTCGTGCTGCTGTCAGTGATGTAGCTGCTAGAGGCGGAGGATGGCAGAACAATAGACAGAGCCCTGTCAGAGGTAAACAACGGCTGAAAACACTTCTGTGGGGAGATGAACTAAAACTGCTGTCTGAATGAAGCCTGTGAAATATCTCCTGTTTCTTTCAGATAAAACAGGGATCTGCATGTACTTCATCAAAGGTCACTGCAAACATGATGGTGAGAACGTCATGGTTAGTAAGCGTTTTAGGTTTTAATGTAGTTCTTTCTTGACTTTGATCAGCTGTCTTTCTTCTTTCTTCTTAGATCGATGTTTTAAAGCTCATGACAAGATGCCGTACCGATGGCAGGTCCAAGAGGGACACCAGTGGACTGATTTGCCCGATAATGAGACAATTGAGAGAGACTACTGTGACCCCAGTAACTCATACAGGTACTTACATTTATTCTGCAACTCAGACATCTCAATTTTAGATAAAAGGTTTGGGCGTTTCCAGATTTTTTGAAGGTAAAATGCTTCAGAAAGCTTTGGTTTTAGGAAGCGCTGGCTCTCTGTGATGTTAGTATGTAACAAACTGGATTGCAAGTTAATCTGATCGTTGTGTCGTCAGCGTTATTGTGTTCAGATTTGTCACACAGCTATGACGGACTTGCTCCACACGTGCAATGATGTGATTTACTGAGTGTCCTTGAAGGTGTAATAATCTAGAGGCTGTTAAGCCTGTCGATCATATCAAACACCTGTGACAGAGTCTGTAGGAGAACATGCTTGTGGTTGGCTGAGAGTGTATGTATGGGGGTGGGAGTTATGCAGCGTGTGTGTGTGTGTGTGTGTGTTCAAGAGGAGACAGAGGGATTGTTTTTGTTCTTCAGGGAGCGCTCTCTTTGTTTTGGCGTTGTCTACAGCCCACAGCCGACTGTGTTACTGTTCCTAATGAACAGCTGGTACACGGAATCCCGACCGTCTCTGTCTCCTGTTGGAGGGACGCTACAATACGGCGGTTTCAGGCGCAATGCTTTGGATAAATATTAAAATAAAATATTTGATTCTTTGCTGAATTTGTAAGTTTGCTCACTTAAAGTGAAATGAACAGAATTTTATGGTAGTTTTATGTTAGTTACTTATTTTGATGGAAGCAGATAGAATATCAACATATCACAGAAAAGTTCTTTGACCTGCATGTCGCTGAGTGAAATAAGGATTTGATCTCTGACATGCAGACAGAACTCTGTCTCCCTCAGTGTCACGGGAAGCTGTGTGGAGTGTGGTGGTTGCAGTTTGGTGACCAGGTTTTTATGTTTTTATGTTCAGTGTTAAGCACATTGAGTTGACATGAATTTCCAACAAATTACCAATACCATTACTCCTGATCTCAACTGCGTACAAAGCAGAATAGATAGAAATCTTGCTGCAACCTTAAGGTCCACCTGCTCAAGTGAACATCTTCATGATTGGCTTGGGAGAAAGTGTTGTGGTCAGTCAGTCGATCTCTTTGGCCACCATGTTTGGCAGAAGAGAAATGCTGAATATGAGCTAAAGAACACTTTTACCACAGTCAAGGGCGGAGGTGGAAACATGTTTTCAGCTGTTTTCTGCTAAGCGTTCAGAATGAGTTCCCCAGAATGAGGTTCTAATGGACAGTAGGTTTGAGAATCAGGATCCAGTTCTTGTAGAGAACCAGTTCCCTGTTGTCCAAATCAGCTGATTTCAGTTTGTTGGAGGAGGAAAATAGTGGCACAGTCTATAGCCTGGATATGGACTGTCCTTTTATTCTTATTGCACAAAAAAACAGACAAGAGTGTGATGGTAAAGTGGAAACTGCATCTAGGACAGAAACAGCTGCACTATGGTGGTAACACAACTTTGGCTCTTTGCACAGAGAGCATGCTAATACTAAGCTAGCCAACAACCCAAAGTAATGTTAAAGCCGCAGCCCATCAGCCAGAGCCTGAACTTCAACAAGTAACAAACCGATGAGCAGTCAGGCTGCAGACTCTCTTTCTACCTGTTCATGTTTCTAAAGTAGAATCACCATGGCGATCGCTCTTTGTGCTGGTTTTCAGCTTTGCTCTGTGTTGGCAGCTTTTTGTTGACACCTAAATACTATGACTAGGATCATATGTGTGTCCTCGTGTCGTCATGATTTGTGTTGGTGTGCTGGACTGTAGCCTAAGGTTTGTACTATTATACTATTAACTGGTTATTATGACAGTGTGTTTTAGTATTTTAGGTAATGTAAAGAGTAATGTAACAAGTAGTTACAGTATGTACTGCATTATTTAAAAAAAGGGGTTTGTGTAATTTGTGTAATACATTTTTCAGTAATGACCACAAAACACGAGAAGGATGGGAAATCCCTCCAACATGCACAAACATTTGACCACACAGCATGTAATTAACTTCCATGAATGTAATGTCTTTGCTATGCTGCTTAGAGATGGTGGCGACTCAAAGCAGAGCCAGTGAAAGCCATGAAGAATTGATAATTGATATCAATCATTTAATCGGAATCGCTAAATTCTTATCAATTCCCATCCTAAATGGACAGAGCCATGCACCGTACAGTCTTGAAGAGAACTTCCCTCCCGCAGCGTGACCACTGAGTGGACAGATTTTCCAGCATGGCAGTGACCCAAAACATACCAAGTCAACAAAGAAGTGGCTAAAGAAGAGCAAAGGTCATGGAGTGGCCCAGACAGTCTCCAGACCTGTCCTATAGAAAATCTGTGGAGGGAGCTGAAGCTTTGAGTTGTTCAGTGGAACCCAAGAACCTGAAGCGTTTAAAGAGTTTCTGTAAAAAGGAGTGGTCTAAGATCCCTCGCTGATGTGTGCAAACCTGATGACCGACTACAAGAAATGTCTTAATGCTGTGTTTTCAAATGACACACACGCAGTACACAGCTAGCAGTGGATTCATTTTGTTTTAATTGTGTGTCTGCAGTAGCACCAGCCCAGCCGTGCACTTTGACACGATGACCTGCGGACTGAAGCAGGTACGTCGGCTCTCGACAGAAAACTCGGTGACTGAGCCGACCTTCATCCACACCACCGAGTGGCTTTGGTACTGGCAGGATGAGTTTGGGAGGTGGAACATGTTTGCATCTGCTGTGAGTAACGACATTATTGTTATCGTATTTTAAAATTTTATGTTGTTAAGGAAAAGACAATATTAGGACATAACTCTAACAGACCGCTGTACAAACATATAAAATATGTAACTGACTGTTTACTAAAAAGGTTGTTTGCACTCTTTGATAAACAGTGAAGACAGTCGTCTTTGCGTCACCCATTAGTTTGTCGATTGCATTTCAAAGCTTCATTTTCACCGTTGTTGTGTTTTTGTTTTACTTTTTAAAACTGAACACGACCACATTTGGAGAACAGAGCTACATTAATTTTGTCAAGAAACTTTAAATCGGGGCGATCGTGGCTCAAGAGTTGGGAGTTCGCCTTGTAATTGGAAGGTTTCCAGTTCGAGTCCCGGCTTGGGCAGTCTTGGTCGTTGTGTCCTTGGGCAAGACACTTCACCCGTTGCCTACTGGTGGTGGTCAGAGGGCCCGGTGGCGCCAGTGTCCGGCAGCCTCGCCTCTGTCAGTGCGCCCCAGGGTGGCTGTGGCTACAATGTAGCTGCCATCACCAGTGTGTGAATGGGTGGATGACTGGATATGTAAAGCGCTTTGGGGTCCTTAGAGACTAGTAAAGCACTATATAAATACAGGCCATTTAAACAAGACTCCAAATGCATGCTAGTTTTGTGGACATGCAAATATAAAACTCTGACACATTTAACATATCAGCAAGAGTTTGTTGCTAAATCCAAAAGCTCATACTGTCACATTTATTACGTAAGAGCATTTGCTGTTTTTCATTCTCTGCTGAAGGGAGCGAGTAAGTGATGGGTTCTGTTTGTTCGTCTGTTTGTTAGCAGCCCAGTGTCCACAGTTTCAACTTTCAATTTTTGTGTGATGGTAGAGCGGTACAACACACTTTATTTTGTCCATACGATGCACAACATCACAATGACAACAAAACAGACTGACATCATCTTGTAATATAAACATCATTACTCACTTAAATTTTAGTATAGCTCTGTTGTTTTATGGAAACTGTATTAACCTCCTAGGACCTGGCGTCCACATATGTGGACATCACATTTTGGGTTATTTAGACCAAAATACTCAATTTTGCTCTACAAGGGCCTGAAATCCACTTACGAGGACATTATGCTGCTACTGTTCTATCGAAATTTTAAATGAATATCCTCATATGTGGCTCTTATTTTTCTTAGAAACAAAAATGAGGTAAAAACAAAAAAATCTGGTAATTCTTTGTTTTTACATTTATCAGGACCCAATCAGCCCAAATATCAAAGAGAAATTAAAAATGCTGCTGTGGAAGAGTTCAGGTCTTAGAAGGTTAAAGTAAATAATTTTCCACTACCATTTAAGTTTGACGTTGCAGCCATTCAGAGCTTACACTTTCTGATCTTTTTAACAAACCAAAGGTTAAAGTCTTTGCCATGAGTAACTCCACGTCTTAGGAGGGGTGTACGGGTGAACTAGTTCCTGACTGATATGTTTGTGAAACCGTGAACAAACATGGAAAAATAGCTGCAGCAGGTCAGAGTTTTATATCCGGCGTGCCTCAGCATGAAGAGCAGGTGGAGCTGATCTGTGCCACTGTACATCTGTCTCAGTCACATTATCAATGGCACCTACTGCTGCAGTTAATACTACATGTAAACTGCAATAAATGATGCACACAAAAGAGAAAGAAGTGAAGCTGGCAGAGATTTACTCTTAAACTAAATTAAGATCATGATATTTCTCAGCAGTTTGAGTTACACTGGCTGTGGCCCAGCGTGCTTTTTTAGTTTTTTTGATTTTGGCCTTCTTTATATCCTGATTTATTTGTTTCATGGTTAATGTTTTACTTGCTCTATTCTCTTATTTACAGCTCATCTCCTAATCTTTTTCTTTTACCTAGCAAATGTATTCCTCTCATATCTCATCTCATATTCTGAATTAAAAACCTGTTGAGATTTTTAATACTAAACTAAGCAGTCACTTACCTTTGATTTATAGGAAAGAGGAAGAATTACATGCTACCAACCAAATGAATGCACCATGCTTTGCTTTTCTTCCATTTTCATACAAATGTCTGCAACCTAAGATCAAATGTTTTAAACTCTTAAGGCTCCAGCTGTGGTCGTTAACACATATACCTAACATGCAAAAAATCCCTAGTTTGATACCAAAACACAAATCTGGTGTCAGGGGTTCAAAAGTTCAAAGCCATGCTGAGCTCGGTGAGGAAGGACGTCCAGCATGACGACTCTGCCAAACCAAATGTTACTGTTTTCATAATTGTGGCTATGCTAACTTGGGAATTTCTACCTTGAGATCTTTATAATATTACAAGCTCTTTAGACAATATTCTTTTGCTTCCCAACGATTTATTGTTCATATGGCAATTCCTGTTTGTTATGCGTTTAAAGACCTGCTCGCCTTTCTTACTTTGCAGATTGGTGGACATGAAGCAGCAGACATCAACAGCACAAAGCTGGAGAAGTTGTTCCTGGGCAATAATAAAGACGTTGTGGAGTTTACTGCTGGTTCACACTCGTATTCACTCAGTTTCGAGGGTAAACAAAGAATATGGAAACTGTATCTGATCGCCGATTTCTGTGTTTTAAAAGTGGTGTCATAATCACTTCGGAATTAATTTTAAAATGTTATTGTTGACTTACAAAGCCCTGAAAGGACAGGCTCCCGGGTATTTGTCTGACCTCTTGCAGACTTATACCCCCCTTAGATCTCTTAGATCAAGTGATCTTTTGCTTTTAGCTGTACCAAGGTCGAGGCTGGTTCATAGAGGTGATCGAGCATTTGCAGTCGTAGCGCCTAAGCTGTGGAATAATTTACCCCTACACATCAGACAGGCTCCTACTGTCAATCTTTTTCAATCTTATCTTAAAACGCATTTTTATTTACTGGCTTTTAATACAGCATGAGAGTTATTTGTTATTTGTTAATTCATATTTGGTGTTTGCTTTTAATACTCTAAGTTGTTTTATTATGTATGTTGTATTCTTGTACAGCACTTTGGTCAACGCTCCTGTTGTAATTAAATGTGCTATATAAATAATTAAACTATTAAACTATTAAACTATCATTGCACAAGTTTAAACTTTTATTTATGTTTTTTTTCTTACCCGTCAGACATGATGCAGACAAACAACCTTAATGGCACGAAGACGCTTGTGTGCAGACGGCCACGGTTTGTCTCTGCTGTAGACGTCCGGACAAAGAAAGTCAGGTACGTCATCCCAAGAGCAGCCGCAGCAGAAGCTTTTCAGACCCCTGTTTTTAAAAATTAGCCTGATGTCAGAATTATCAGCTTATTCTCTGCTGTGTTCTTACATCTGAGAAGTTCATTCTAATTGGGGAGGAAAATTCATGTTCTTGTTCGGTTTACTCTTCTCATTGAGACAATCAAAGCTCTAGATATGGTTTTATATACTTTCCTTTTCCTGTATCTAGAACTTACCACAGTATTACCTTGGAGATCTACAAAGACTTTATTTGGAACAATCTCGGGCCAAAAATCACTAGTTGATGAGATCTTTGAGCACTCAAGTGGCACTGCATTAAAAATAGGACTGTTGAGCATCTCTCTCTCCCAACTGGTCTCAGTTCCCAGACATTTGTGGACTGTTGTTAGAAAAGAGAGGGCATGCTACACATGAACGTTTTTGTTATGATGGTGCAGTTTTTCCAGTTTAAACATTCCACATGTTGTCTGTGCTCTAATGTGAAACAAATCATTGCAATCCAAAAGTTGCAGCCTCAGACATAAATCTGAATTGTTAAGTTTTTGTTGGTAGTTTTTCTGATGAATTTGCAACAATAATAATCATAATAATCTTTTTAAAAATCCAGTAAAAAAATTGTACTATTGTTATTACGGCTTTTAATGGCTTTTAAATTAACGATTTTAATTTTAATTAATTTCAGTACTGATATAACTATAAATGTGTTTTGGGGTTTTAAAACGAACAATAATGAAAGCATTCCTTATCATTTCTGTTTGCAGAAGGCCTGTGGTTCAAAATGTTGGCCCAGTACCGGACAACTGGGACAAGACACAGATCCCTGAAACAGGATATTCGGTACTGTGAAAACCAACAAATATAAAAAATATAATTTTTCCTCTGTTGGTTTAGTTCACAGTCAAGTTTAAGTCATTTCTAAATGTAAACATCATTGAGTAATTGTAATCTATTATTTATTATTGTTTGCAGTGTAATTTTTAACAAAATGTGATGATTAGTACCAGATAGCTGAGGTCGTTTTTCACATGTTTGCAGATTTTAGGAATCAACTTTCTTTAGTACAGCTGCTGAAAACTCGATGCCTCAGTTTATTCTGATATAAGACTTTGTATTTTTAATTTTCAAAAAAAAGACAGTCAATGATTTCAGTATTGCTAGATTTCTGCTGTTTCTTTTTTCATTTCATTGTTTTGTTTTTTTACATCAGCACAGGCTGATTATCTGTTTCTTCAGCCAGCAAAGATGCTATGTTAGCTAAATGGAACATAATAAAGTATTCAGCAAAAAAACCAAATATTTCCTTCAGCAAGTGTTGAAAAAAAGTGTTGTTTAGAAGCCAAAGTAAAAAAAAATGTTAATAATTTTTTCTGTTTCTGTGTTTGATGATGGTGTTTTAAAATTGTGATTACAGCTTGTTTTTGTTCAATGTTATTGTGACTGAACATTTTCTATGTTTCTCTGTTTTCTTACAGCAAATCTCGCTCCAGAGCAGCTCAAGAGAATTTAAGGAGGTTGAAGCTCTTTTCTGTAAAACCATGAGAGGCTTTGATATCATCAACATTGAGAGAATTCAGAACCAAAGTCTTTGGGCGGCCTTTCAGTTGTACGTACCGACATCCGATTAATATGCATGATTGCAGGTAGCCATCCCTGTCTGATAAAGTGACATCATCATTTACAAAACTCATGTTGTATTGAAGTAGAATTAAAACTATTAATGGAGAAAAAATTTACCCAATAGGAAAATATTTAAAGAAGTCATAAACGTACTAAGAAGATCTTTTTTCATGCATTTCAATAAACTGACCACTTTTTTCAACTTTTTGCCCCCTGCTGCCCCCTGAATATAGAGATTTAAGCTGCCCGCAGCGGTGTTACTTTTCAGAACCACAGGCTTTGTCCATCTTTTATTCAATGTCTACTATTAGCATGCACACTTTCTGACTTTTTCTCTACTTTTTCTTTATATCCTTGCCTGGATCTAGACCCTTACCCCAGTGTTACCTTGGAGATCTACAAAGACTTCCCAAAATTTCATGGCTTGTTTTCTTCCAGATATAATGTGACCTATGGGGACATTATATGTAGTAAAATATACTGTGGAGGAGAACACAACCATGAGAACAAAGGGAGACTCAGACCACAAAGACACAGACTAAGACATGTGAACTTGACACAGTGACGGGAACATGGAGACGTGACTGACTGGGGAGACGGGACAGGGTCATAAAAGATGATGACTAAAGATTACATAACCTGATGACGAACACAGAAGCAATGTGAAACAATAATATATTGAAAGGAGTGAATACAGAGCTAGAACATAAACTGCGTCTCAACATCCAAAAGAACAAATCATGAGCTCACAGAAAACTCAAAGCATAAAAAAACTTAAAACACAGGCTCAAAGACACAAGACCATGATCCACACTCTTACAGCTTGCTTTAATTTGTTTCCTGTCTCCTTTTTCAAGGCAGAAGAATCAGATGAGGACCAAAAACGGAGGGAGAGATGTGCCTGAACTAAGGCTTTTTCATGGCATCGACTCCAAATCTGTAAACACCATCTGCCACAACAACTTCGACTGCAGAACTCATGGAATGGCTTATGGCAAAGGTGAGTGGAAGAAATGTTCGTGCTGAAATAGTTATTGGTTATTCAGCACATGTTCAGCATAGATTTAAAAGGCAAAGACTCCAGCCACGCTCATCTTTGTGACACCGTGAGTCCTGTGAAGTTATTCTTATGGAAAACATTGATTTTTCACCGTGTAATCACCTCTGCATGTTTACCAGTTTCCTTCCCCACAAATACATTTTTTCACAATTGTACCTTTTGGTGTCTAAACACAGGTAGTTACTTTGCCCGCGATGCCAGATACTCCCACGACTTCACCGGTGACACTGACGTCCGAGCCATGTTCATCTCACGGGTGCTGGTGGGAGACTTCACCAAAGGGTCCTCCGATTATTGCCAACCTCCTTCAAAAGACGGGGGGGGCATAAACCTCTATGACAGCTGTGTAGACGATGTAATGGACCCAGCCATATTTGTGGTGTTTGAGAAGCACCAGATCTACCCCGAGTACCTGATACAGTACAATTAGACAGTGTACTGGTGAAAGAAACCAGCGACCCTATCAGCTTACCAACTCAGCACAGTTTCTTTCATGTGCTGATAGTGAGACAAATGTAACTTTGAGTACTCAGAGTAGAAAAGAGATATGAGAACCACATGTTTACCATTAAGCATTTAGCAATGTTGGTAAAAATGTGTGAATTGTCCTGGGAAATACTTGGTAAAACTAGCTTCCCAGTCAGTTGCTATTTTAGGTTTAATTCAAATGCTGAAAATGCTGAATAAGCAAGTTTTCTTTTGTTTGTTTCGATGCTCAAACTTTTTCAACTCGACCAAATGCAAAGTGATTTTTAAAAGAAGACAAATTTCCACAAATCACAAACATTTCCAGTCAGTCTGTCTTCATGTTGCACATGAAGACATGTGTGCATCTTTTGCATCTTTTATGTGCAAAAGATGCACATAAAACCAGGCTGGCACAATCCCATTTGCTGAGGTGTTTTTTATAGAAATTACACTAACTTTTATACAAAATGTAATAATGACATTTTGTATCGCTAATGATCTTAGCATATATCTGTATGTATCTCCTTAATGGTGGGCCAATCTAAAGAAAAGTTTTTTAATAACATTGCAGTTATTAACATCTATTTTAAGCCATGTCTTTAAGTTTTCATATTTATCACCCTGACAATGCGATGATGTCTCCATTTGTTGTTGTTGTGACATTCAACATACGCGAAGGAATTTAGTTATACTCAACATAAATACAGAATGAAGAATTTGACAAAGCATACAGGCTTAGCAAAAACCGCCCATAGGACAGGTTTATGCGAGTTATATAGATATGCTGCAGCGTGCTAACCATATCAGAAGAAAAGCCTGAGTGCTTTCCTCGTGATTATCTCGGGAAGTTTTATACGTCATCCACGTTTAGTGGTTATCATGCGAAAGCGTCGTACCTAAAACATATCAAATAATAAAAAGGGATACCGTTGGAGGCGTTTAGAGCCTCAGATTCTCGTAAGGATTTGTCCAAGACACGACGGACTGCGTGTTGGTGCCTGATGATAGCTTTGCTGTTTTAGATGACCTTTGCAACATCAGCAGCAAGCAGGGACCAACGTCTGGGAACACGTATAGAAACAAACAGCAGCAGTGTGCGATGCTCACTGTGCTCGGAAAAGCTTGAGAAGAAGGAAAGCGAAAAACATGGACCTTCTAGTCCAGCGGTCCCCAACCTTTTTTGCACCACGGACCGGTTTAATGTCAGACAATATTTTCACAGACCGGTGTTCTGGGAATCCATCCTACCTGACAAACCATCCTACCTGTTGTTTGTACACATGCGCACAACACGAAATTAAGTGGCGAACCGTCCTACCTTTGTGAATATGCGCGAGAAGAATACTCCGATGGGCAAAGTTAAGTGGCAAACCGTCATGCCTACTTACATTTGTGTTGGGATTAGGAAGTAGGATGGTTTGTCAGAACACCGGCTTTTAAGGTGTCGCGGATAAATACAAGAGAATAAAATGATACGACCAAGACAAATATAATAATAAACGTGAATTCACTGTGTAATTGTGTAACTTTATTAGCAGCGTCCTCCTGAAATGCGCCAACAACACTTGACAGTAACATCCTCCTCTCTGCCCCTTAATGCTCTCTGGTCGCTATGGTAACGCGTAAATATTTATTTCAAAATAAGAGGCACAAGACCCAGGGAAACAGAGTTAACGATAAAAACCATGAAAAACATAAATTTCACAACCGAGCCTCAACTCTCGCGGCCCCGTACCCAGCGACTCATGTACCAGTACCGGTGTTGTGCCAAAAAGTGATTGTCTGCCAAAAACTGATTTCCGGTATTTGCCAAAAAGCGATTGCTCATATTTAAAGTGCTATAAGTAACTTGTTGGGCTATAATATGTTAAACATATGTCAAATGCATCCCTTATGGATGACATAAAGTCATCTTGAGCCACAAACAACATTCGTGTAGCAAGATACAAGCCGCAATCAGTTTTTGGCAGCGACTTTTATATAACCTTTATTTATGCAGTAAAAAAAATCTCATTAACATTAAAAATGTATTTTGTAAGAGTAAGTTGCCCAACAAGACAGCAGAAATGGCAGCAAATATCACAATAGTTCTGTAAAAATATTTTAAGTGGGGATAAAGGACCGGATTGGTTATAATGTAAGTACAAGTTGTAAAGATACTTAAAAAACAGATAATGTTTTAATTCTTTATGTAACCCCTTTGTATCCCCTGTTCACCGAAGTCTATTTACGAACATACGTAAAGATCCATCCATCCATCCATCCATTCGCTTCCGCTTATCCTTTTCAGGGTCGCGGGGGGCACTGGAGCCTATCCCAGCTGTCATAGGGCGAAAGGCGGGGTACACCCTGGACAGGTCGCCAGTCTGTCGCAGGGCTAACACACAGGGACAGACAACCATTCACACCCACATTCACTCGCACATTCACACCTAGTGACAATTTGGATTAATCAATTAACCTATCCCCACAAGCTGCATGTCTTTGGACGGTGGGAGGAAGCCGGAGTACCCGGAGAGAACCCACGCAAACACGGGGAGAACATGCAAACTCCACACAGAAAGACCCCGGCCTGGTGGTGGAATCGAACTCAGGACCTTCTTGCTGTGCGGCAACAGTGCTAACCACCGTGCCACCGTGCTGCCATTATACGTAAAGATATTACACATAAAAAATACACAGAAACACTGGAAATCAGTTTTTGGCAGACAATCACTTTTTGGCACAACACCGGTCCATGGCCCGAGGGTTGGGGACCGCCGCTCTAGTGCAACACAAAGGTGATGCTGTGGTGGTTGTTAAACGTTCACTTCGCCCTGTTGTGCACAGTGCACCTCATTCCATTTGCCAGTCTTTCTAGTTCATAGTCTGACTGTAAATGCAGAAAACAGTTGATAAAAAAATAAATTTCTGTTTGAAGATGATTTAAATGTTACATTGTGTATGTTTCCTTTCTCTTTAGCTCTTTTGCAGTCATAGCCCGCTTGTCAGTAGTACTTGGATTAGCTGTTATATATTTATAATGATTAGAAACAGATATAACAAAATACAAATACCCCATGCTACTAGTTTTGCTTTTTGTTATTGTTCTTGACACTGTATGAGAGGGTACTTACAGCCAGGCAGGCTGTGCATGAGGAAACCCTGAAAGGGCCATAGAAGGGCATCAACCCAGCAGCAGGATCGCTATCTGCTGCTTTATGCAGAAAGTAATAGAAAGATCACTGCCAAAGCCTTACAGAATGGCATATTTATGTGCATGTTCCCGATGAAACTGTTAGGAACAGACTCCATGAGCATAGCTTGAGGTCCTGATGCCTTAAACAGCAGTCATGAGAGCTGCTGACTAACACGTGGAAGTCTGCGTTACCTTCCAAGGATATGCCTCCAAAGGCTCACCCTCTCCCAAAAAAGTCATACAGGATGTTTCAGGCTTCATAAAGTTTACCTCCAGATTCTTTACATGTGCTCACTGTAAACCTGTTCTACTATTAAAGCTATTATTCTTCTGAAATGTTCTATCAAAACAGATTTTTGTGTGTGTGCATGTTGGCAATCATTCAAATAAATAATTATTTAAGAGTTATCGAGACTGTTCACGGGTGTGGTTCTTGATTATGGCCCACTGTGGTTTACGTGGCCTAAATTATAGTCTGCATCAGGACATATGATGATCTGCACTTCCTTTTGGAGTCACAGTCGCAGGATAAAAAACTGCAAAACAAAAAAACCCTCTTTACTATATTTGTTAAAGAGCAAAAAGATGAAGGCGAACAAGCTTCAGCAATAAGCTGTGGGTTTACAAACCTTCTTTTTGCCCTCAAAAACCCTGAAAAAGAACAAACAAAGATTACAATAATATTTACAATAACAACATTCATATTTTCCCTCTGCTCAGGCGTTCCAACACCTTCAGTTAATGAGGAATACTTACTTCTAACTTAATCATCATCAGTTTGCAAATTCTGGACACATTTTAATGATCAGTAAATTGCTGTGATTTTTACTTTCCAACAATAATGAGTTAACACAACAAAACACAGCTAACTGCTGTTCTTGCATTTTAAAAAGTGAGCTTGTTGGCGAGCTGGATTGTAAAGGCGCCTGTCTCTAAAGTATTTTGGGTCAACTTCTGCTTTTTAAATGTGCTGTGGGCTATAAATAAAATAGATGTGACAGTCAACACGGTGCATGTATGAGGCACATTTTTTCATTTCCAAAAATAAATAAATAACACAGTTCAGTCGGTTACATGTTGAACTTGAAGAAGATAAAACAAGATATCGATCCTCCTGTGCTCGTATCAATCCGTTACCAGTATTAGTGTTGGTATGATACTCTTGATATTCACATTGTTCTGTCGTTCAGGTGTGCCACTGGAGAATCACCTCAGTTTTTCACTGTGTTCTGTGTAGCAGCTATGCAAACAAGAAGAGCAAAGATATTTTTGGACTTGTGATTGTTGTTAGTGCACAGCTGTGCAGCACAAGTATTTAGGTTCACCCTCCCCACCCCAGGCAGACATGCATGAGCTATTTAACCTGCAAACACACAGCCTGGCAGCTGATGGACAGTTAAGCAGCTAAAGACCCGAAAATTCACCCCAAAGGTTTAAAGGAGAGCAAAGCTAAAACAGGAGGTAATAGCTATGACTTCCTTTAGTCAGACTTTGAGCTTTCTGCTAATCAGCTCTACTGTGTTAATGTTACACTGTGTGCCGAGTACAAATGTCTTCCCTATATTCTTTCATGGACGCCCCCAAGTGGACATCAGCAGCATTACAGCATCAGTCCAAGATAAAAATAGCTCAGTTTCGCTTTCCAATCGTCAGAAATGATACCGAAGTTTTCCTCCTCCCATGAAACCAGCGGCCGCTGTCGTCAAACTGCGGTTTGGTCTCCCAGGTGGAAGGAAACGCAGGCAGAGCTCGGACACGATGGAGACGGAAATACTGAGAATGATCTGCGCCGGCCAAGGAGCAGTCAACACGGAGGATTTAGTGTATAATCTGTTTTCCGGAGATCCCACGAAGTTGTCGGAGATCATTTGTAACCAAGAGAAATTTGTTTCCTGTTGTCCAAACGGACAGCCGAAGGTGGTGGCCAGGACCCGCCTGAGACTTTGCAGAGTGAAAGACTGCCCGGGGACGTGCAGGGCTCTGCACCTGTGCAAAAACTTCCTCTTCAGCGGTTTCTGTCAGTTCACTCAGCTCAGGTAAATATACTGGACTTAAAGTAAGAAAGGTGAGTCATGGCCCGAGTGAAACAGCCACCGTCTCTGTTCATCCAGGCCTTTTCTAGTAATGCTGAAAGTGGCTGCAAAATATTCCAGGGTTAAAGGCCCTGACTAGTGTCTCTGTTTACAGTCAGTGAATGTGACACTGACTTCAGGTATTGTTGGGAAAATTCGACATTTTAAGCAGTTTGACGCAGATTTGTTAGAAAAGCTAAGCTGAACAAATATCATCATGTGACTCGAAAGGCTAATAGGAAAAGTTCCTCTCTGTGCTTGCTTGTACCGACTTCTGAGTCTCAATAAAAACTTTATTTTTATTGTCGTATTTGTGTACAACCAAGTTACGGACCATTAAAGAGGCTAAAATGTCAAATAATTCGTAGTTCTTTTATTATTATTAGTGTTTATTATTGTCGTCATATTAACTGGTTTTGAAGCCAGCTAAACTTAGGGACAAATTCTCGGGTTTGGAAAAATATAAGAACACATATGTTGACAGACACGCAGTCAAAATGAATTTTTTATTGGTATCGGGCTGAATTTGGAAACAGACACACAGCATGTGTAAGTGTAATGATGAATTAATCCACGTTTGGCAGCACTTATCATGTTTGTGTGTGGCCCTAATCCTTCTCATGTCACAGTCATGACTCAGCTGTGTGGATTCTGTTACAACAGGAGGGGCTGCAGCTTCTCCCATGAGCTGACGTCTGAGCATAACCAAAGACTTCTGAGGCAGCATGAGCTGGAGAGCCTGAGCCGAGAGGAGCTGTGCACCCTGCTGCTGCAGAGTGACCACACACTCCTTCCTGCTGTGAGTCTTAACCTAACACACGATAAAAGCACCCTGACGAAATACTTTAGGTTGAACTCATCATCATTGTCATAACATCTTTTCACATCTGATTCTGATATGTTCATTTAAATTGTAACAGCTTGTTGATACTGTAGCAATAACAAACAGTACAGCTGACACCCACACAGTGTAATATAATATGTAATTCTTCACAAATTGGCAGTCATTGAGGTGTTCTTAAAACTTAGAGGTAAAGTTGTTTGCCAGATGTGTGTTGTTCTCCAATTTTAAAACACATTTTCTGTCACGTTGGTGGCAAATCAGCTTTTTTATACATGTCAAAAAGTATATTAAAAGTTTTAAAACGCATGCAATGTAATTGGTAAGTAATCATTTCCTTTTGTTTGTTTGTTTGTTTGTTTGTTTGCAGTACTGTCCACAGTTTTCACGATATCTTTTTCAGATTTTGTGTGATGATAACAGCTGATTTAATTTAGATGAAAATTGGGTCGCGGTCAAAGTCGCATCTAAAAAATCAGTCAAAACTTTATATTACCCACAATTTTTTATGGATCATCTTTTAACTTTTTTTTTTTTTTTGGCCTGTCCCGTTTGGTTCTTTTGCCATCAGAATTATTGTCTAAAGGCGAAGAAAGATGCCCAACGGATTTACTTTACCAAATGGACCATCCCAGCCTTGCCGTAATGGTCCATTTGATTCACCTTTTATTGCTTATTTTATTTTATTTTCACTTGCTAAATACGGGACAGATTTGACTGGGGAAAAGAAAGGGGAGATCATCTTTAAACTTGACAAAGATATACTAGGGTTTCGGGGGACATGAGTACCTAATTTGACCTTGACCTTTATTGTTTGTGCCCAAGGTCAAATTTCTCCTTGGAAACAAAAGTCAAGAAACCATATCAAGTAATATATCATATGGAAGGGCATGGTGAGAGCGGTACAATACACTTTTTTATTTTTTTTCTATACAATGCACTACAATGTTACAAAGCTGCCATAAAAAGCTGACCTCATCATTTTGCAAAAAGACTTCCTGTTTTATCCTGTTGTACAGACGTTTATGAATAAATGACCTAAGAAAACGTTTTGAACAATTTATTGTGGCATTTAGAGTAAAACAAATTTAAACTGGTTAAAAAAGTAGGATGTTGCAATGTTTATATCCATCATTTACATACAGTCAGTGATTGTATTCCATCTTTTACTTACAGTCCATGTATATAACCACGCTTTCCTTTCATTTTGTTCTGTCTCCACCAGATATGCTACGACTACAACAACGGTGATGGAGAGTTTGGCAGGTGTAAGGATGGTGATGGTTGCAAGAGGCTCCACATCTGCCAGAAGTACATCAGCCGTGAATGCAGCTGCTCGAGGAATCACAATTTTACTGCTCCACAGCCCATAAAAAATGTCCAAGAAAGAGGCGTACCTGGTGCCCTTCTGCCATCCTTGAAGGCTGTGTATGCAAATAAAGAGGCTTTGAGGCTGGCTGAGAATGGTCAACAACAGCGGAGAGGCAGAGGGAGAGGTGGTAGGGGTGCGACAGGCAGCAGGGGCAATAGGGGAAACAGAGGAAACCACAGCAGCCGACCAGTGCAGGATCGAGCCTCCTCACTTACTGAGATGCTTGCTGGCACTCACATCTTCGATCTGTACACCAGTAATGGACTGAATGAAAGCGACGATGAAAACTCTTCCACCAGTGACATCTCCGCAGCCACCAGTGACAACGATGCGAGCAGTGAAAATGGTGAGAATCGAAGACGGAGACGCCGTCATGGAAGAAGTCAAGCAGCTGTCAGAGGGAGAGGCGGCAACAGGGGCACCAATAAGCAACCACTACCAAAAACGTGTTCATCAAGCAACATTAACGCTGCTGTCAGTGATGAAGCTGCTAAAGGTGGAGAATGGCAGAACTATAGACAGAGGCCTGTCAGAGGTAAACAACGGCTGAAAACACTTCTGATGTTTTCAGATGAACTAAAACTGCTGTCTGAATGAAGCCTGTGAAATATCTCCTGTTTCTTTCAGATAAAACAGAGATCTGCATGTACTTCATCAAAGGTCACTGCAAACATGATGGTGAGAAAGTCATGGTTAGTAAGTGTTTGAGGCTTTAATATAGTTCTTTCTTGACTTTGACCAGCTGTCTTTCTTCTTTCTTCTTAGATCGATGTTTTAAAGCTCATGACAAGATGCCGTACCGATGGCAGGTCCAAGAGGGACACCAGTGGACTGATTTGCCCGATAATGAGACAATTGAGAGAGACTACTGTGACCCCAGTAACTCATACAGGTACTTACCAAGTTCTCACAGGACTCTCTGCAGTCCTGCAACAGACAACGTGATAATCTGATAATCAAATACACTTGACTTTGTGATCATGGGAATCGAGAACAGTTCCCAGTAGTGGCATTCCTTGGAATTGTTAGTCTGCTTGCCTGTTGATTCTAATATTGGTTCCACCTGCACTTGAATCAGCTGATTTCAGCTCATGTGTCTGAGGATGAAAGTAGTGGAGCGGTCCACAGCATGAACTCGGACATTACTTTTATTTTTATTCCGCAAAAGAACAAGAGTGTGATGGTAAAGTGGAAACTGCATCCAGGATGGAAACAACTGCATTATCCTGCTAACACAACTTCAGCTCTTTGCAAGCACCAATATAACAATGTTAGCCTTTTCTGCAGCTATGGGGCATATATGGCATCACTCTTGGCTGGAAGCAGTGCTTAAACAATGGAAAAAACACAAACTTTGTCCAAAAACCTCTCATGTTTAACTGTTTCCCACTTTTTCTT
>NW_005187451.1:560513-563858 GCF_000239375.1 Pundamilia nyererei
TTTTGCTGTGAAGTACAGCCAGACTTTGACCGCTTCGCCTTGGACATTTTTAATCTGTAGCTCTGCTCTAAAAGAACGTTCGTACCTGGCCCCGCCTACTATCCTCGGAAACGTAAAATGATTGGCTAGAATCTGAAGTGTGTGACATCTAAGGAAAAAAAGCACCGAAATGTGCGCTGCTTTTAGGTCTGGTTACTACCGTTTATGTCAGAACCGGTGCCATCATGGCACCTGATACCGGTACCCTTCCCTACTGAGGAGCAGTCAGGCTGCCAGCTCAGTTTCTGCCTGTATATGTTTCCAAAGTAGAATCACCGTGGTGATCGCTTTAACGTCTCTTTGTGCTGGTTTTCATCTTTGCTTTGTGTTCATACATAAATACTATGACAAAGATCATACGTGTGTCCTCTTTAGAATAGGGATTTGTGTTGGTGTGTGGGCCTGTAGAATAAGGTCTACATTGGTAACGGGTAATTCACTAGCTGGGCCCACGTCCTCATTTATATTTGACAGCATTTTCGTAGATAAAGGTGAATGGCTTTGACATGAATTGAGCTGCGGTTTGAGGAAGGCCTCGAAAGGGACTGACGGCAGCTCCGGGACCTGGCACATCCCGTACTAAACGTACTAAATACAAGTCAAGAAGTTAAAGAATTGAAAAGGGGATGGAGGGTGGGGCATGTAAACGAGAATGAACAGCTTGTAGGACTGGGGGAACCTATATGGATGAGAACTGGAAGGAGTGTGTTTGGAGGTGTGGTCCCACTCCTGAAGTTCTGATACTTAATCTCCAATTATGAGACAAATTCATCCTAAAGTGAGACCCAATACAAACACAAACACAAGGACCTGGTTGTGGAAAGGAGACGATTTAGGTGATGATTCCACAGCCACAGGACACAATTCTTTATTTCTATTACTGTTTCCTTAATATCAACTTCTTTCAAACTCCACACACTTGTTAAAACGTTAACATTATGCCTTCTGTTTTGGGTGTCTGCAGTAGCACCAGTCCGGCCGTGCACTTTGACACGATGACCTGTGGATGGAACAAAGTACGTCGACTCTCGACAGAAAACTCCGTGATTGAGCCGACTTTCATCCACACCACCGAGTGGCTTTGGTACTGGCAGGATGAGTTTGGGAGGTGGAACACTTATTCCGCAGATGTGAGTAGCATCAGAATCCACTGTTCATCCACAGTGTTTTCAAAAGGTTGTTAGCACGTGAGTCAGTACTTTTGTTGTAAACATGATTAAAAAAAACATTTGTAATGTGGAAAAAAGTCCCTCGAACTATGACCCTACCGGGTGTTTTTCCCCCTCCAGGTGATCTCCACAAAGCATTTCAGTGCTTTTCAGCTTGTTTGTTTTAGCTTTAGCTTTAGCTCTCGTCAGGAGAGCTAAACATCTCGACAGCATTTTCAATGATAACAAATTCTTAAAAACCAATTCTGTAATACCTGCTCAGAACCATATCTAGGTGCTAGACTGCAAAAATAATGGAGCACTGAGCATGTAGGACCTTTACATAAAAGGTGCACACAAGCACCTTAGTGTCATGCACTGGGGTTTTTGACTATGTAAATGTGTAACTGTTTGCTAACACGTTCGATATATCAGCTTCGAAGTCAGTTCTCTGTTGTCACTCTCTGTTAAAATATCTTTAAAGTCATACTGCCTCAATAGATTTATTACATCAGGGGCTGTTATTAAAGCGTAAACTATCTGATTTTCTAATCAAAGGTTAAAGTCTTTGCTCTGGGTAATGCCATGTCATGGGAGTGGTGTAGTTGTGAAACACTTCTTAACAGATTGTGAACAAACATGGAAAAAATAGCTGCTCCAGAGTTTTATTGAAGATCTCCACACTGACAGCATGCCTCAGCAAGAAAAGCTAGCGGAGCTGATCTGAGCTACAAATAGTCACTGAACCTTTATTTCACTGACCATTTTGGAGGCCACTGCATTGCTTCTGCTGCAATCACAACTATAGTTTTCATATTTTTTTATCCTCTCTGTATTCTGTTGTTTAAGCTGCTGGACTTACAGCTCATGATTAAAGTTTTAATCTCATCTATTATGGCTGTAAATCGAGGCTGCCACAGTCTGTGCATACAGCTCTGGTATCTCTGAGGAGAAATTAGCAGCTGAAGTAAACGGCTACATGTACCAGCTGTGCTCAGTTGATCATGTGACCTGAGCATGCTCATACTGGACTGTTGAGTTTAAAAAATAAATAAGTAAAGTTAAAGTCTGTTAGGGTAACTCTACTGGAAAGAACGTCAGACTTTCAAACAGCCTCAATGGTTTTCAGCCAAGCTAATTTGACAGTCGCTATCCTGGGATATTTATTAAATATTATAAATTAATTTCTCTTACCAATCGTTCGTTGCTCTTATGCCGATGCAGGTTTGTTTTCAGGTTAAAAACAGTCACCTTTCTTGCTTTGCAGACTAGTGGACATAAAGCAGCAGACATCAACAGCACAAAGCTGGAGGAGAAGTTCCTGGCCAATGACAAAGACGTGGTGGAGTTCACTGCTGGCTCCCAGTCGTATTCACTCAGTTTCCAGGGTAAACAAAGAATATAGAAAGTCTGTGTTGACTGATTTCTGCATGTTAAAATGTAAAACTGAGTTTCTCATTATCATTTAACTTTAAACTTCCTCCTCAGACATGATACAGACAAATAAACGCTATGGCACCAAAAGGTGTGTGTGCAGACGGCCACTGTTTGTCTCTGCTGCAGATGTCCTAACAAAGAAAGTCAGGTACGTCATCCCAAAAACAGCCACAAGAAAGCTTTAAGACACCTTCACTTTGGTTTACATGTAGTGTTTTAAATGAGTCTGATAGACTTGTTAACTTGTTACCAACCAGTCTGTAGAGACCAGTGTGTCTGCCAGAATCTAACATGATTCCTGTTCAACACTTGATTGAGACGTTTAATTGTCATTAGCAATGTTACACGTACATGCAGTGAAACAGGACGCCTTCTGATTGTACATACAGAGAGATAAATGATGCAATACAGGAGGGAAGAGGAGGGAAAAAAGAACTCCGCCCAGATGGGAGAGCAGTTTGAGAACAGAAAGGAAAAAAAAAAAACCCTCAGCACAATGAAGCACATGAATCCTCACAACTTACAACATAAAAAACACATGACTTGCGACAGGGATCGGGGGGTGGGGGGTGGTATGGGGTAATGGAGAGAGCCAATGTAGACAACAGTCATCTGGTCCTGCAGCTGAAACCTGGCGCTGGACAGAGACCTGCCTGACCGCATCAGGTGTAAGCGTCGAAGGCGTTTGGAGGGCGAGGTGTGTGTGTGTGTGTGTGTGTGT
>NW_005187451.1:563878-579718 GCF_000239375.1 Pundamilia nyererei
GTGTGTGTGTGTGTGTGTGTGTGTGTGTGTGTGTGTGTGTGTGTGTGTGTGTGTGTGTGTTTCCTGTATCCAAAGAGAGAGAGAGTGCACTTTCACCTAGTTTTAAGCAAAAGTCAACAATCCCCAAGTCGCTGCAGGCGACCTTGAGGAAGAATTCGGGAGCATTTGATGTTCCAGCTTTGGCCTTCGAGCTTCCAGCTGAGGGAAGGCCGCATGAGGACGGTGCTTGTTTGGGTTTGGTTTACCATACGTGCCAACATACTAGTGTTGCCAGGGCCTTAAGATTAGAGTGAAGCAAATTCACCATGTTTGTCCATTCAGTAGCAAGAATGTCAAAAAACAGGCAAGCACTAGACATTAAAAATGCTCCAGTCAGAGCTTGCTAAACGTAAGTTGTTGTTTTGTTTTTTTAAATTTCCACAAATTTCATTAAAAAAGTCCCAAACCGATTTTGTAGTAGTGCAGCTGTGAGTCTGGCTTCTACACTCTTGGATTTGTTTGGTTTATTCTGGTCTTCATGGCAGGTCCTGTCAGACTTGGTTGTTTCAGGTCTGTTGATGCACATTATACTGTATTGGAGTTTAACTCTGGACTTTGTCTGGACCACTGAAGGACAGACTTTCTGTACCCAGCAGCAACGCCTATGATGCAGCTCATTGCTGTGCAGAAATGTGAACCTTTATTTTGATCTAACTCAGCCCTGCCCGTCTCTGCTGCCTGAAGCAGCACAGAGCATGATGCTACCAACACCGTGACATCACGTCGTGTTGTGAGAGCTGTGTGCCGAGGGAGCTATCTGGTGCTCTTTACTCAAAGTGGCTTCTTTCAAGCTTCTTTCTACCATAAAGACATAATTGATAAAACAGTGACACAGAGATATGATTCTAGACCCGTTCCCTGATCTAGACCTGGTGAGGCCTGTCGCCCTGGATGTTAAGAAAGAGCTCCTAAGATTTCATAGTTGGTTTGTTTGTTTGTTTGTTTGTTTGTTTGTTTGTTTTCTAATATTAGTATGAACTGTGGGGGTTATTACAGGCTCAGGTGTGCGTCTTTCTTAACCGTATCCAGATCATCTCAGCAGTGGGTCCTATTTGTTCTTTTTTTTATTTAGCAATTATAAAAACAAATTGAAAAACAAACAAAAACCCTCCTAAAAATGACAAACATGAGCTCTTGCCATTATGGCATGTGATGGGAAAAATGTTTTGTTGATTTAAAATGAAATCTTAAAACGTATGTAAAAAGTGAAGGTGTCTGTATATCGAAGAAACATTTGGCCTGTATTTGTATAGCGCTTTTCTAGTCCCTAAGGACCCCAAAGTGCTTTATACAACCTGTCATCCACCCATTCACACACACATTCACACACTGACAAGCTACATTGTAGCCACAGCCACCCTGGGGCGCACTGACAGAGGGGAGGCTGCCGGACACTGGCGCCACCGGGCCCTCTGACCACCACCAGTAGGCAACAGGTGAAGTGTCTTGCCCAAGGACACAACGACCGAGACTGTCCAAGCCGGGGCTCGAACCGGCAACCTTCCGATTACAAGGCGAACTCCCAACTCTTGAGCCACGATTGAGCCACCCAACAAAACATTTAATGGCATTTGTGTTACTTATGTTTTCAGACGTATTACACCCAAACCTTGTGTATTTAAAGTCATCCTAACCCTCTGTCTCTGCAGACGGCCCGTGGTTAAAGCATCTGCTCCAATACCAGACAACTGGGACAAGACACAGATCCCCGAAGCAGGATATTCGGTATTATGAAACCATAAAATATTACTTTTATGTCTCTGCTGTTTGAGCTCACACTCAGGTTTAGACGTGTGTGTGTGTGTGTGTGTGTGTGTGTGTGTGTGTGTGTTAACATATTCCAAACATAGTAATGTAGATGTACAACTCAATGTTATGCAGTGTAATTTTGTAATTTTCTAGCAAAAGGTGAAAGCAATCAGTTTTTTAAAAATACAACACTATATTAAACAATACAAAATAACAAAAAAAGAGAGAAAAAGGATTAAATAAGACAACCGAACGACATAAAATAAAAACAGACTAGCCTGAATACTGGAAGTTCCAGTTATCCATTAAACCCTGGGAGTTTACATTCTCACAGACTTTATTGGGCGATCGTGGCTCAAGAGTTGGTAGTTCGTCGGTTCGAAGGTTGCCGGTTCGAGCCCCGGCTCCGACAGTCTCGGTCGTTGTGTCTTTGGGCGAGACACTTCACCCGTTGCCTACTGGTGGTGGTCAGAGGGCCCGGTGGCGCCAGTGTCCGGCAGCCTCGCCTCTGTCAGTGCGCCCCAGGGTGGCTGTGGCTACAATGTAGCTTGTCAGTGTGTGAATGTGTGTGTGAAGCGCTTTGGGGTCCATAGGGACTAAGTAAAGCACTATACAAATACAGGCCATTTACCATTAATTACTGTAGTCCTCTCTGTGTGGGCTTTCACTGTCTAAGAACTTTCCTCGGTACAGTTCCTGAATACTGAGCTCTCTATGTATTCTGAAACTGGTCACCCTCTAATGTATTTACCACCCTGTCATATATCAGTAAACATTATCCTTCCTTGTCATTTACGTTCTCATTGGCTGTCTCAGAGATTTGTAGAGTTTAACTTGGGACCCGGCTGTATTCACCGGGTCTTGTATTGTATTGTTGATTTAAGATAAAAACCATTTACTTTATTCAGTCACTGGTTCCCACATTGCTTCCTGTGCAGATGACACTTCAAGTGGAATTTCTACAGTAAGCAAAAGATTTTCCCAAATTTTTTTCTAAGAACATATTTGGGGAAAAAAGTAAAAAACAAAAAGACAAAAAAAGCTAAGCTTAGAAATATATTTCCTATCGTTAAATTCAGAGTTTCCATTTCTGTGTTTCTCCGTGCAGTCCGACTCTGCCATCAGGTTGTTGTTCTTAGGACTAAAATGCCTTTTTTAACACTGTTGCTGGCCTTGTTTAAAAATAACATTATAGAATTTATATTTGTACTCAGACATAAAGCTAAAGAATTCATACTAACTAAATGGTGAAGGGAAATGCTCGTGTTGAAAGATTGCAATATTTTTTTGTTTTCTTACAGCGAATCTCCGTCCAGCGCACTTCAGACGAATTTAAGACGGTGGAAACTCATTTCTGTAAAACCATGAAAGGCTTTGATATTGTCAAAATTGAGAGGATTCAGAACAAAGCTCTTTGGGAAGTCTTTCAATGGTACGTATTGTCTTCTGCGGTCCACAGACTTCAGTAAACTCTGACTTCTTTTATCCATTTTCTGCCCCCTGCTGGTGATTTGAAAGAATACAGATTTAAATTCCTGCACTGGTGTCACTCCTCAGAGCCAGAGGCTGTGTTACTGTTTGTGTACGCAGTCCAGGGTCAGCGTGCACACTTTCACGACATACAGACAAACCAGACTGACGTAAGATATTTGTATGTCTTCTATTTCAAGGCAAAAGAATCAGATGAAGACCAAAAACAAAGGGGGAAGTGTGACTGAGAAAAAGCTTTTTCATGGCACTCACTCCAAATTTGTTGACACAATCTGCCACCACAACTTTGACTGGAGAATCTGTGGACTTAATGGAACGGCTTATGGCAAAGGTGATTGGAAGAAATGTTCAAGCTGAAACAGTTATTGATAAAAAGCATGTTTTCATAAACCATACATTTAAAAAAAAAACAGAAGCTCCAAACTCACCAAACAGACATTTTTGTCATCTGTGGTTGTGAGGAACGATGCTTATTTTTTTGCCCGATAATCACAATGGTCTCTTTTGGTGTCTAAACACAGGTAGTTACTTTGCCCGTGATGCCAGATACTCCCACAACTACACCGGTGACACTGACGTCAGAGACATGTTCATCTCACGGGTGCTGGTGGGAGACTTCACCAAAGGGTCCTCCGATTATCCCCGACCTCCTTCGAAGGACGGAGGGGACATAAACTTCTATGACAGCTGTGTTGACGATGTAATGGACCCCGCCATATATGTGGTGTTTGAGAAGCACCAGATCTACCCCGAGTACCTGATAAAGTACAAGACCACACACCCACTAGTTAGTACATTGATGTACAGTGGTGGTGCATCAGCATCAGCACCAGCACCAAAGCCAGTGGCAGCACCAAAGCCAGTGGCAGCACCAAAGCCAGTGGCAGCACCAAAGCCAGCTACCATATCGGCTTACCAACCTAGCACGATCTCCTCTGGATATAAAGCCAGTACCTCCGCTTCTTTTTACTCACCTAACACAACCTCTTCGCCCCACCCATCTAGCTCTGCGTCTTCTGGGTACTCATCTAGCTCTGCGTCTTCTGGGTACCCATCTAGCTCTGCGTCTTCTGGGTACCCATCTAGCTCTGCGTCTTCTGGGTACCCATCTAGCTCTGCGTCTTCTGGGTACCAATACAGTACCTCGTACACAAACATCAGAACAGTTAACCAGCCCACACACGTCCCTCCATCTCCCTCAGCACCCCCAAAGAAAACATCCGATTCTTGTGTCATTGCTTAACATCAGTGGTGTAAAGGGGGTTGGTGGTGTTTTGCAATAATAATAATAATAATAATAATAATAATAATTAATAATAGCATAAAAACAGACAGCAATGGTGGATCTTGAGCTCTAAAAGTGTTAATTGGAGCAACTGAGAAGAAAACAAATGAAGCCACAGATATTAATGCATTCCAGAAGATTAGAATATGTAATTAATTAGCTGCTGTTTATAATGAACAGATAACCAGTTTAGGATTAACTCACTTCTCAGTCAGCTGCTATTAAAGCAGCTTCACATGACTTTGAATGATGAGACTTTGGTTTGCTGAATAGGTAAGCGAGAGGCAGTGCAGAAGAAAGCTTCAGAAATGTTACATTTTCCCGTTACACTTCATAATTTCTTTTTGTTGTTGTTTTGATGCTTGAATTTTTCCACCTCGAACAAATGTAAAATGATTTTCTACAAATTGCCAGCATTTCCACGCACTTTGTTTTTATGTGCAAATTGAAGATGCACGTAAACATGTGGCATTTTGGCACAATCACAATTGTTGAGGTGTTGTTTAAAGAAACTACACTAACTTTTTTACAGAAAATAAAAAATAAACGGCAGCGGCGTGCGAGCCGTATCAGAAGAAACACCTGAGTGCTTTCCTCGTGATTATCTCAGGAAGTTTTATACGTCATCCACATTTAGTGGTTGCCATACGAACGCATCGTACTGTATCACGTAATGATGAAAAACACTGTGTCAGATTAGGCCATTAGTGTCACGAATTCTCGTAACAACTTAGTCAAGACACATGACGGACTGCGCGTTGGTGCCTGATGATAGCTTTGCTGCTTTAGACGACCTTTGTGATGTCAGCAGGAAGCTGGGCCCAACTTCTGGGAACACAGAAACAAACAGCGGCGGCGTGTGATAGTCACTGCTCCGTGTTTGGAAAAACCTGAAAGAAAATGTTTAATGTTGTTTACAACTACGAGTGACAAACTCAGGAGTACAAAGCTACCTTGAGTCACTTTAAATATTGCTCTAGTGACTGGATGCCAGTATATCTCAGTGCTCACAGAGCAGGTGATCCATATAACATAAGGCTGTTGCAGAGGGCCGGGCTCAAATCTGACCCCACACCATTTGCACGCCTTCTCCCTCCTTTACTGTCCTATCATAAACAAACGCCCCCCATAAATGTTGTTCACTTCCTGGATTTGCGTCTTTCAGTGAACATTAAAAAAATAAAACTGGTTGAGAATCAACCCCAGCCACTGCAACCTCACTGTTTCCGAGTGATGGTGAGTGTTTTGGGGCGATATCCAAGCGTGGCCTGCTCGTTCCAGTTGTCTTTGCCTTTTTTTTTTTTTTTTTTTTTTTTAATAAATCTTCCCGTAAGAAGATTAACGATTGTTTGGATATTGCGTTTTGGCGATATCTCTGTAGGGTCCTGCTCAAAGCCTGCTTAACCGTGATTGGTTAATGCTCCTTGGGATTTCTCTTTAATCTTTCAAGTGATTTGAAAATAATTTATGATTAAAATGAAAAAAAATGTGACTTAATCTTTTACCAACCACTAGAAAAAAAAAACAGGCTATATTGATTATTTTATTGATAAAATGTAAATGAAAGGCTTGTAATGTGCATGGTGGGTGATTTGTTTAGGGTGTGATTATTGATCATTTCACCTGCTCAACATGAATAATCACTGTTTTCACAATTATTAAAGTAAAGCATGTTGCAGCACATTAGTGTGTGTTTGTTTGTTTGTTGCTGTCAGAGCTGCAGTTCGTTCTGTCTTTTTTTTTCTGCGTGTCTCATAACTGACATAAAAGATGCCACCAGCAGTCATTTTGGGGCTCTTAGTGAAATGAGGCAGGGCATGAAAAATGATCAATATGGCTGCCGGTGCTTCATCTGACACAAAACATTAGGCCTGTAAAGTAACCCTGCTGTAGCACCCCCCTCCTATCAGCGTACATGCACTAGCAACTGCCTTCTGTTATGTTTCCTATAAACTGCAGTGTGAATATGGGCATGTTTGGATGTTTCCACTGTAGCAACGAATGGTGGAAACAGACTTTTTGCACAAAGCTGTTAAATCCAGGTCTTCTGTGATCTTAATGAAAGAAAAAGAAAAAAAGTAATCGGCCTTGGTTAAAGATCGAAAACAGTGTCACACTGATTCTGATTAGGCCTCACTCCTGGGAATTAGCTTTGTGGAAGTGGAATTCACAACAAGGCAGATGTGATTTTGAAATGCAGAGATAAATATGCTCACTTGCTAATGAGCCGTTGGGCAGACAATTGTCGACAGAAACCCCCCAAAAAAGCATCAGGAAAGGGGTTTACTGAGCTGAGAGAGCAAGGCATTTAAGTGCAGTTTCCTCTTTAAACTTCTAAACAGCAGAATGATTGTTTTCAAGTTTAAGTGTCGCCCTCTGGTGGCCATTAGGAAGACTGATTCTATTACATGTCATATCCATCTCACAGCTGACACATCCACATCATGGTGACATTTAAAACTTTCCTCTCTGTGCTTCCAAGTTGCAAAGCATAATGCTGACAAATGGCATTATGCTGTCCATCTTACATATACAGTCTATGCTTTGTCTTCATATTTTAGATTTTCTGCCCACTTCTTTTTTCCTTTAGCCCGCCCCTTTTAGCATAAGTTGAGGAGGCGGGGTTAAAATAGGGAGGCAGGTACACAAACAAACTGATAAAGCCACCAAGGCGTTATCAAACCAAATGCATTGTGTTTCCATATATATTTATTTTTAATGCATGTGGTCCTGTTTCATTTCCAAATAAATCTACATTATTTCAGCCTGTTTGCATTAATGATATCAAGTCCCCCATCAACCACCACAGGTGGGGGACAAAGAAAAAGACAAAGAGCTCAGCCTCCACATTAGATTACAAAGACCCAATTCCCAGGGCGAAAATAAATTTGGCTGCCACTTCTGCTGCATCCATTTATCCACCACCCGTGCTTCATTATGCCTCTGCTGCCCATTAAGATAGAGCTGTCCTATGGGAAATGCAGCTGTGTCCTGCAGGATGCAGAAAGCCCACCCAGCGACAGTAAATATCCACTGACATTAACCAGCTTGAGTGGGGCCCCTTCCTGTCTGACGTGTGCTTCGTGGCGGCTGCAGTCCTGGCCCTGGCTGTCATTTCCTGGACCTCCAGGCTTCGGCGTATCAGACAATCTGGTCTTTCCTGCAATGCACTGGCTTATGAATTAAATATGACTCCTTTCTGCTTTGTTTGCACGCAGCCCTCCCGGCGTGTGAGATGTTTATGTTTCTGCTGAGTCACAGTGGTTTAGCTCCAGCTGATGGAAGAATGCTATGGCAAAAACTGCAGGGGTGGGGGGGGGCTATGAAAGCGAGTCAGATCTTTATTTCTGGCTGATGGCAGAAGTTTTTGTGGAGTATCTGAAATAGCTGCTTAAACTTAAATTGAAGGTGCAGGCAGCAGATCCATGCATGAGCAGCCTCAGTAGATGAATAAGGCACCTGTGGATCAGCTGACTGGTAATGGTGTCGATATACAGATATATTTAAAGTTACATAGTGTATTTCTATGTTGTTAAAGATGCTTTATGAAGCAAGACTTCAGACATCTTTGTGGTGCAACAGTGTAATGTAAGTAAGTAATGTAAGGGGTTCAAAAGTCGTCTAAGTAATTTATGTTTGAGATTTTAGAAAGCATCTTTTTATAGATTTTTTTTAAAAGAACTCTTTGATTTATTAACAAATATCTAAAAAATAATGACAATTCCCCCTCAGCTCAGCTCTACTTGGTGGTCAGTGCTAATTAGGAAATGATTATCATGCTCTCATGCAAAATTAATATAGCTAGCCATTGGTAGTGAATCCCATCATGTTTGCAAGGTAATACTGGCATTAAGGTCATAGGACTTAGATCCCTCAAAGCTTTTCTGGCTTCATTTAGGTGCGATAATTAATAAAAAACAAACAAACAAAAAAGACAACGTATCTACTTATCCCACAAGACCCCTGATGATGTACCTGATGATGTCATTCTGCCCTTTAGGGTGAAGCACAAGAAGCAACTGAGCAGTGGGAAATGTGGTCTTCCTACAATTCTGTATAATTCTCAGATGGTGGTAATACTCAGGTCTGCAGTTATTTTTTCACTTTCTGTGATGTTGTCATTTCCTAAAGAAAACCAATAAGGATGCTGTAGAGAAGATGTGTTGCATTAGTATTTTGGTGCTCAGCGGATTTAAACAACACATCTACAACTGTTTCCTCTACAAATGGTGCTTAAGAGAAAGGCACACATTAGAGAACAACTTGAAACGTGCTTGGAAGTCGTGCTGAGGACTTGGTCTGAGAATAGAGTCCATATGTGAGTGGCCTGAGGGTTGATGGTCTGGAGGTGTGGGACCTGATTGACCCGAGACGCTACCAGTGGGCAGCGAGTCAAACGGGTGGTGGGTGGGGGTCACCTGTGATGGCCCTTGTTCTCCTCAGACAGGAGGATCTGGCGATGGCCTCCAGGGGTCACAGAGGGCAGCCAGTTATTTTTTGGCCAGTGTTAATTACCCTCTGCGCAGCCTTCCTGTTCTCATTGTGGCCCCTGCGTACCAAACATCCAGGCAGTAGGAGAGTCTCCACTGTGGAGTGATACAAGGCCAGCAGCAGCTTCCTGGCCTCCTGCATCAATTATAGATTTCTTTTCTTAGAAAAAGAGTGAGAACCACATTTTACATTGTAGCTCTAAAAAATAATCTGCTTTGCTTTTCATTTGGAGCGTAAAGGCCTTTACATACCTGAGGTGTAAAATGCAAATATTTCAAATGTTTAAAATATTTTTGGGACTCACCTATTCATAACGCAGCCGTTCATACTGACCGCGTAATTTCACTTGACAAATTTGGTGCAAAAAGTAGTCGTGATACAGCTTTACAGCTACACCTTCCTTGGATCAAACCATGAAATTTGTCTCTACGCATGCCTCCTTGTGAGAATTGGATGAACCTAGAATTTCTGTTTCTTCCATTTCTCTGAACATGAGGACCCGCTCATGATCGCTGTCAACTTCCTGTTTTTTATCATAGTGCATTTTTTGAGGATGAATTTTTCAAAAAAAGGCAACATGTTTGGCGTGTATATAGGTTACACAGTAAGTTTGGATCCGTGAAATCCAGAAATTCGTTGCAATTTTTCAAAATGCATTAAGTGTGTAAAATATTTACTAAAGATGTCTTTGCAGATGGAATTCTTTTTGTAATAGAAGTCACTATATGTCACCCCCTCCTGGCTATTAGAGAGAATGCAGGTTCAAGGCATTTCTTTAAAAAAAAAATGTTATAGCCATCTTTTATATACAGTCTATAGCAAACCCCTGTAGACATCCTTGTTAATTAATTTATTGCAGTAAATGCATATCATTTTAAAGCCTTTTCGCAGTTTCCACGAAAAGAAATAAAACTTAAAGAAAGTGAGTCTGAGGATTGAAAACAATGAACGCAGTGCTTCTCAGGTGTACTTCTTCGCCCTTTCCTGTTTAAGCCATCTTTTATACCAATCAGCATTCAGTCTTTGCATAGTTCAGTAGTTGTTCCTCTACAGCAGGGGTGACCAATTCCAGGCCTCGAGCGCCGGTGTCCTGCAGGTTTTAGATCTCACCCTGGGTCAACACACCTGAATCAAATGATTAGTTCATCACCAGGCCTCTGGAGAACTTCAAGACATGTTGAGGAGGTAATGTAGCCACTTAAATCAGCTGTGTTGGATCAAGGACACATCTAATACCTGCAGGACTCCGGCCCTCGAAGCCTGGAGTTCCCCCAGGTTGACTTTATATCTAAAACAACACCAGTGAACGACGTCACAGCAGCTACATCCATGATTTATATACAGTCTGTGGTTCCACTATATGCACATTTTACTCATTTGCACGTCTGCTGGAGGTCTCTTAACCCCAAAATGTGATTGTAACTGTATTAAACAACTCACTTGGTCATTTTCCACAATCCACAGTTTCATTATACATCTAATCTGAACCCCCTGATGCTGCGCCGTCATGTCAATTTGTATTTGTGTTCAGCTGCTGTACAGATGTGTCCTGCTGTGAGCTGATGACAGCATTTGCACTGCACTTGGGGGATGCAGCCTCCTTCTCTTTTCTTGTCTGCAACAGCTGTTTCACTGATGGAAAACTGAGCCAGGGCAGCAATGGATTTATGGCCAAGAGCAGGCTGGATCATAAACTGTCACTGATACTACTAATGGATAAAAAAAAAGTGAAACAGGCTTAAAATCGAAACAAAGCAGCATAAAATGTACATACAAAAGCTGATTCATGTGTACATCTGTAAACAACCATCAACAGCTCGTGCTGAGAGCTTTACTGCAGTGCAACATAAAAAAGTGGCGTTAATTAGATCCCATTGCAACGTTTGTGACTGCGTTTGCATCCGGAGGGCTGGGAGATGGACCACTGCTTTTAATTAGAGTGTAATTAGCTCCAAAACAATCCTGGGATTTGTACATTCATTCACACTCTTACCCCTGAATTCATTAAAAGTTTTCTTAATCCAGCTCTGTGCCCGTGATGCTGCTGGCGTGCTCATTGAAGAGAGCGCAGAGTCATTATGAGGCAAGCATGCTGCATAACAAACTGATGAAACCTACTCTTATTGCATCAGCTTTTTCTGTTTTGACCCCAGTGAAACAAACTGGGCATCGTGTCTGCAGACAGGCGGCTATTAAAAATCATCAGTGACGTTATTACTGTCTGTTACATCAGTGAAAGCCAGGCGGTCCGCTTTTAATCCCTCTTTTTTTTTTTTCGCTGTCATCAAATATTTACTACTGCTGATATCAGCATCACCAATATCTTCCCACTGGTTTCTTCATTTATATTTTGTTGTGATGATGGTAAGTGGTGGTATGTTGGGAGGCTACCTATCATCGAAGCATTAGTAGATGTTTTATTGGTCACTTGTGGGCAGCGTACATACCTGTAGACCAGAGGTGTCCAACTCCAGGCCTCGAGGGCCGGTGTCCTGCAGGTTTTAGATCTCACCCTGGGTCAACACACCTGAATCAAATGATTAGTTCATTGCCAGGCCTCTGGAGAACTTCAAGACATGTTGAGGAGGTAATGTAGCCATTTAAATCAGCTGTGTTGGATCAAGGACACATCTTAAACATGCAGGACACCGACCCTCGAAGCCTGGAGTTGGACACCTGTGCTGTAGACTTTGGTTGTGGCATGTTGAGCGCTTTAATTCTTTGTGTGCAGATTCAGTGAGGTGCTGGAATCATTCCTCAGAGATTTTAGTCCATGTTTACATGACAGCTCACAGTTGCAGCAGATTTGTCAGCTCGGCATCTGTAATTTGAATCTACTGTCCCACCACATCTCAATGGTGCTCAATTGGATTTAGATCTGGTGACTGTGGAGGCAATCTCAGTGTAGTGAACTTACTGTCATAAGTGCCTCTCTTGGATTAATACCACCGCAGTAAGATCAGTACTTTGTTTCTATCTTCCAAGTTCAGTTTGTAGCCCACTGAACATAGTCTGAACCTTTTAGTGCTGACTTTCATGTCTATTATATTTATAGCATAAGTCCTTTAAGTCCTTTAAAGACGGGCGCATTTAGATTGCAGGTCTCAGAAAAACCCAGTTTCAAAATTATTGTGGAAAGTAAAAAAGATGTAAAAGTGATTTAGTGTTCATTCAAATGTGTTCAGAATTTATGATTCATACACACTGCTCTCCCCTAGATAAGATGCCTTTTATAGGGTAAAATTATCAGTACTGGTATCGGTATCAGAAATACTGAATTTACTTGGCATCTGATCGATATCAAAATCTGCAGTGTCATAGCGCTACATTACATTTCGGGGGCAAATGTTGCACTTTGTGTCTGTGTGTGTGTCTCTGTGTGTGTTGCATTATTTCACACAAGTTTAGCAATGAAATATTAGACAATTTAAGATTTTTGCAGACTGTCACCGTAACCATGGTGATTCTCTTTGTCAAAGTGTCCCTTTGCACATTCTCTATATGCGCTGACATCCTTTGTTATAACAAGCTTCAAGAGATCAACAAATACAGCAAACTGAATACATGGATCAGCAGGTTCATATTTTCTACATTAAATAAGCATTTCATGATTAATTTTTAAAAAAAAATCAAAAAAAATATTAAAAGGGATATTTGAATTAAACACACGAGAATTTTTTTTAAAATATAATTTTCTTTAATTTATTTTTCCATTTCATTTTAAGAAATAATTATCCGACCAATGAGCTTACAGGACCGACTGCGGTAATGAATACGCTACACCCCTCACGTTCCCAGCATGCATTGTGGAGAGAGAGTGAGAGAAAGAGAGTGAGGGGGACTTGGCTGGGAGGCTGAGGAGGACCGCGGACCTGAGCGCAAAAGAAGAAGAGGCAGCAGCATCAGTAGAAGAAGACGAAGGGTCATCGCCCGACACTTGCTGATAACTGACAATTGCCGCTCAGGTAAATTGTGCGTGTTTGCGCTTTCTGGTTCTCAGCATCATGCCCACGTTTCTGTTCCCAGCCTTTGTCGGGGTGTTTGTGCTTCCTGCTGCGGGTTCATTCTGTTAGGAGAGAACAGCTGCTGCTTCACACAATGAAGCTTTTTTTTTTTCCTGGGCATTAATCATGTTTTATTGATTATTATCGCTCCGATGGAAAAATGTGTTTTGGCTACACGAGCGCAGCGTTTTGCTGTGTCAGACTCATTTGAATTGGCAGCTCGTGTGATATGGATCTGTGCAGGGATTCCCTCAGCCGTGTCTCTGCAGCCTGCAGTCCAGTCACTCCGCTGTAAGGGAGGGGAGGTGGGGCTATCCATGTCATGACTGTGACCAGGGGGTGGCCAGTCTAGTGCTGTGTTAAGGCAGATGTCAGGCTACATTAACTCGTGTGTGTGTGTGTGTGTGTGTGTGTGGTTCCCATTCAGAGACATGAAACTGATGGAGAAGAGCCTGTTTTAGTCCTAATTGAGCTGCTACTTGTCACTAATCTGGTTTGAAGTAAAAAGCTAACTTTTAGATTTTACTTTTTAAGGTATTTTAATTATTTTAGGTAATATCTTGATAATATTAAAAATCATATATATGCTTTTAACCCAATTTAAACCTGCAGTAACTATTTCGGCAGCAGACACAAGCGCAGCACAGAAAATTGACATTTTTATTTTGACTTCTTAGCATACAAATCAGAGCTGACCGTGTGTGTGTATGATGACAGTACAGAATGTCACTGGCTATATGAAAGCTTAATAATTTTAAATACATTTAAGAACAAAAAAAAAAAGATAAAGAGTTGCTGATTTGGAGTCAAGTAAATATTGACAATTGGTTGAAAAAGCTGATATTGGTCAGAAGAATACTTTAACATCATTTCTTTCTGGCCTTCTGGTCCAAGATTTACTCTATTTCTGGGTCTGTTAATTTAAACTAGGTGTAGTTTTTTTAGCTGCTAAATGCTAGCCAGTTGCTAGCACAGGGGTGCTTGCGACCACCATCTTGATTACTAGCCTGTTGCTAAGGCTGTTTCTTTATTTTTCTTTTTTCTTTTGAATACGCTTTATTGACAAAGCACAAAATACAGATATACAAATACAAAATAGCAAACACAATGTCAGGGGGTTCGTATAAAAAAAACAAAATAGACACAGTCTATTAAAGAATCACATGATATTGAACAGGGAACAAGTTTATGGTTTTGACAGCTTTTAGATTTTGAGAATGTTGTATGGTTTTAACATATTGTTTGGTTTCATTTAAAAAGCACTGAAAGGATGGTTTTGCGTTAGAAAATTTCAACTTATGTATATGAAATTTAGCCAATAATATCAATAAATTTGTTTGCCCTGTGCATGGGGTACTTAAAGAAACCAAACAATATTTTCTCGTAACAAAGAGAGAACTCAGAAAAGATAAAGGAAACAACAAAAACACAAAATTCTTGCCAGAAAAGATTCGTGTATAAGCATGACCAAAATAAATGAGAAATATCTTCCTTCACTGTTGCTAAGGCTGTTGTCGCTACCTGATCCGTACCGGATGCGCAAATCTTACGTCACTCCCTCTCTTTGCCAACATCGCGACGTTCAATATATTTGAATGATGGTTAGCGCTCAGTTAGCTCCTAGCATTTCTCAACAGCTCTGCCTCCTTTTCGACTGCCTGGGACATTTAAACAATGGATAATCCGTATACAAACAAATTCCTGCTTTTCTCCTCAACAGAGAGCGTCCCCCGATTGAACAAAAACGCCGTAAAAGAATAACAATGTTGTGTCACGTGAAGATTTATCAGCTAGATTAAGTGTTTACTGACAATTGATAGTGATAGCGGACATCATCATCACTATTCTAACAATCCTCTCCACACAGACAAGCATAAACACACTCGACTATCACTAAATCAAATTTAACACACATTTGTAATGACGCTAATTCAGTTTACAACAGGGTTCATTCGCTCGGTCAGCAGGTAGCGGTATCCTCGTACACTGGGGAGTAAACTGCCATTAAACGAAACAGAAGAAGAAAACATCTGCACATGTGCAGTATCGATCGGGTAGACCCGATTTGTACGTGTTGTCACTGTCACTACCCGATCCGTACCGGAAACCCGATCGATACCCCGCATGTGCGAAAGGTTTCTACTTCCGGTCAAAGCGTTTTACGATAGTTACGGGTCAGAGTACCTGTTAAGATGTTAAGAATAATAAGTACCTCTTAAAATGTTTCCGATAATGAAAAATTTAATATAATGTAGACAAAAACAAAAAAATAAAAAGATAGTTACGGATCAGGACTCCCCGATCCTTACTGCGCATGTGCAAAGTCGGACCGTACAAATCGGGTCTACCCAATCCGTACCGCGCATGTGCAGGGGTTTTCTTCTTCTTCTGTTCGTTTAATGGCAGTGTACTCCCCAGTGTACGAGGATACCGCCACCTGCTGACCGAGCGAATGAACCCTGTTGTAAACTGAATTAGCGTCATTACAAATGTGTGTTAAATTTGATTTAGTGATAGTCGAGCGTGTTTATGCTTGTCTGTGTGGAGAAGATTGTTGGAATAGTGATGATAATGTCCGCTATCACTGTCAATTGTCAGTAAACACTTCATCTGGCTGCTGAATCTTCACGTGACACATTACTAAGTCAGTATTATTAAGTCTGTAATTAGGCGCCATTCTTCTTATTTTACGGCGCTGTTATTCAATCGGGGAACGCTCTCTGTTGAGGAGAAAAGCAAAAATTTGTTGCGGATACGGATTATCCATTGTTTAAATGTCCC
>NW_005187451.1:581262-582994 GCF_000239375.1 Pundamilia nyererei
CAGTTTGACGATGACTTTCCTGCTCCTCCTAGGTGTGCTCTAAGTGCAAAATTAGTGAGATTTTCAGTTTAGGTCCAACGCTTCGTGGTTTTTGAAATGGATTTTGTATTCCTAATCGGAATTATGTCCCCATTATCCAAATTGCGTCTTGGCACAATGTCTTGCTTGGAAGAAAGTTGGTAGAAAGGAGAGGCAGTGCACTGAAAGCATTTCGCAGCATGTTAGCATTTTGGTGCATTGAAATCAACACCCTAGAGGCTAATAGTGTCTTCACAAGCTGCCATTTTGCAAGTTTTGCGATGGCTGATCAACTAAGCAGCAGGCGTCCACGCACCCTCCCACAGCAACTCAACATACCATCTTTGCTGTAAACGTCTCGGCCGCCGCAGAGGCGAGAACGTACAGGGAGAGAAAGATACTGCAGATTAACAGTATGTTTTATAATGTTGTGCAGTATTTTTGGACTTGTGATATGTTGGGAGGTTCTTATGGATCCAAGTCTGGAAAAATATGTGGCAAAACCTTTTGCTTGGTGTGGCCCAAATGCAAAGGATTCAGTTTTCTGCAAAGTTAGTCAAATTTAAAGGTTTTGGTTTTAACAGTCGGATTGAAATCGTTTTGAGCCAGTGCTGTATAAAGATGGATGGATGGATATATGTATGTATGCATAAATAACAGTTTAGCTGATAGCAAATGCCACTGCTCATATTTAGGATTTAGAACACTTTCTGCTCTGAGCACATTCTGTATTGAGTATGAACACTATATGTATTTATTACCATTAATTAATCTACTTTTTTATGTAGCAATTTCAGTAATGGACTCCTTATGAGGTCATGTAATACAGCCCAATAAAGTCATGCCATCATAATCTAACCAGTTTAATATTGTGCATTAAACATATCAGACTGAGACAGAAGTAATTTATTTATTCCAGAGCTTTATGTTGATGTTGTTATTGTATGATAATGACTTGGCAGAGATGTTTTGTTTTTTTCCAGCTCCATAGCCTCCTAGTGCACTCCTAGTAGCAACATGAAAAAGGTGGCGGAGTGCTAGGCACACAAAGATGAGTCATGCAAACATCCCTGTTTCCTGAAAGGTTGGCATGTCAGTTAGATGGACTTCTGCCCTGCTTGTAGCTGTACGTAAGCGTGGGTTACTAAGTGACTGAGAAGACAGTGCAGATTATGTGATGATGCTGTTGTTTTGTTATAGTCTGAACTCTGTTATTTGCAAAGTACAGCGTACATATGGAACATCGAACGGTTAGTAGCATTTACAGCTAAGCAAACGTATGAAACGTGAGCAGTGACGATCAGTGAAGATGAAAATGTATTTTTAGTTTCCCAAACATTGCTCAAAGGCAGTAACAGTCTGACTGTGTTAGCTTGTGGAGCCATATAATAGGAAATACTGCTAGCTTTGCACTGGGTTAAAACAGCACTGCAATCTATAGGAAAGGCCAGAGTCGTCTCTGTTTTCTGAGGCGGCTGAGGTCCTTCAACATCGGACAATGCTCAGGATTTTCTATGAGTCTGTTGTGGCCAGTGCCATGTTCTATGTTGTTGCATGCTGGGGCAGCAGGTTGAGGGTCGCAGATGCCAGCAGCCTCAATAAACTGATCCGCAAGACCAGTAATGTTGTGGGGATGGAGCTGGACTCCTTTGGGGTGGTGTTGGAGAGACGGATGTTGTCCAAGATAAGGACAATGCTGGATAATACCTCCCAC
>NW_005187451.1:583837-619952 GCF_000239375.1 Pundamilia nyererei
TAGCACATACCTTAAACACTTAAAGCTGTAAGCTAATGATAGTTATATAAGAGCAAAATGCTGCTGGTGCAATAAGCTGTACGTTTTACGTCCAGTGGATGCATGATCTGATTAGTTGACTAATCGCAAAAATAATCGGTGACTAGTCGACTATCAAAATAATCGTTTGTGGCAGCCCTACTGGCTAGTCACAGGAGCATGTTCAGTGAGAGACTGAGATTACCAAAAAGCACCACTGAACGACACAGGAAATCATTCCTGCCTGTGGCCATCTCCCTGTACACCTCCTCCATCTAACACACTGTAAACACTGCAGTAGTTACAGCCTTTTTGCACACGCTCTACAGCAGCGGTCCCCAACGTTTTTTGTGCCACAGTCCGGTTTAATGTCAGACAGTATTTTCAATATTTTTGAAAAAATATTTTTCAATACAATATCTTCACAGACCGGCCTTTAAGGTGATAAATACAACAAAATAAAATGATATGACCAAGACAGAAATTGTGGTATTTTTCTAAATATAATAATAAACGCAAATTCACTGTGTAATTATGTAACTTTTATTAGCAGCATCTGAAATGCGACATCAACATTGAGAGTAACTCCTCTCTGCCCCTTAATGCTCTGTGGTTGCTATGGTAATGCGCAAATATTTCTTCCAAAATAAGACACACAACTACAACACAGGAAAAGACCCAGGGAAACCGAATTAACCATAAAAACCTCGAAAACCATAAATTTCACACCTGAGCCTCAACTCTCGCAGCCCGGTACCAAACGACTAACGGACCGGTACCGGTCCAAGGCACGGGGGTTGGGGACCGCTGCTTTACAGTAAAATAGCAAATGACAAAGTTCACAGGTCAGAGTTAAGTGTCAATCATATATATTTCACCTCTGTAATATTCTTGATATTTATAATTGTGTGATTTGTATATATTAGTGCTATTTGTTAAATTTGTAAACTTTGTAACATTTTGTATTATTAATTAGTTTAGTCTGTTACTGTTGCTGTCTTGGAGCAACTGTAACCAACATAATTTCTCTAGGGATTATTAAAGTAGTCAGATTCTAATGATTGTGAGGCCATATTTAGCAGGAGGCAGCCATTGCTCCTGAATAAGCTAGCTAAGCTAGCAAGGCCCCAAAAGCCTTCAAAAGTGAGTCAAACCCCAGAAAGACAAAGAAAAACGTGTCATACTGGATGAAAACACGAGTTTCTTTTTTTACAAGCAATGAGATTCGCACCTTGTATCCAACTTTGGTACAATATAAATAAAAAGGAACTGAATAGACCCCAAAGGTGGACTGACTGACAGATGACTAGATCAGCTGCTACTAGCTTACAGCTAGCGCAGACACAGAAAAGTATCAAAAGATTACAATAAAAGATGTCCATGACATGTCCATTATATATGAAAAATAAAATTACAGATCGGCTGTTTTGGTTTTTCCAAAGCAGAAATAACAAAGTCAAAAATCTAAATTGGGTTAAATGTTAATAGGAGAAGTTAGGTAATCTAATACAGTGTAAAGAAGTATTATAGTTAAATTAAAAAAACCCAAACAGATGTGGTAACGAAGCCTGGGACTTGACTTTGGAAAAACAAAAATATATGTATTTAATTTGCTTTTTTGCTTGAGATGGGTGAGAGCATTGGTCTGAAGCAACAAAACAGCAGTAATCTAATTAGATTTTGAGGCTTGAGACAGGATGGCTCTACAGAAGAGGTCAGGGTAATTTGAAAGGATCTGATCAACCTTAGTGGGCCCGGCATGTTTCATGGCTGTCTGCCTTGTAGATTAAGATGCTCGCTGTTGAGAAGTTTGACCGATTTGTTTCCAAAAACAGTAGAGGAAACAACAACACATGTGTACAGGCAGACAGAGAGATTGACTGACTGATGATGATCGATGAATATTAATATGATCTATGGTAACCATGACAACAGGGCCTGCCACCAAGGAATTTTTACTGTATGGCCCCAGGATAGTAACATCATGAGCATCAACGCGGCACCGATTCCCGCACGGTTATTAATAATCCCCCAGAATGCCTCGGGGCAGGTTCCAGCCAGCTCGTTCTCCCAGCGTTTTGTCTCTCTGCTCTCTTTAATTTCAGACTCGAGTCCAAGCAGCTATGCTTTGCTCTCTCTCGTTACAACCCCCAGCCACTCACCTCAGACTGTCATGAATAATTAAAACCTTGTTCGACTGCTCGTGGTGACACGCTGCACACTGGGGAGATGAGCACTGATCCCTGTAAGCTCGTTCCAGTTTAGCAGACAATAGCTGTCCGTGTGTTCATGTTTGGCTTTGGGGTGTGAGGGGCGCTGTACGCTCCCGTAAGAGCCTTAAGAAGGAAGTTAAGAGCAGTTAGGGTCTTAGATAACACACAGTTTAGGTTTCCACACTTTGTCATTTAGGAGAGGCAGGCACTTGAAAACCTTAGCGGGGAGCAAGTAGTCTTTATGGCACGGTGTGAATATATGGCACGTGCTCTTAACTTCCTGTAGGCCCGTGGAGTGGTCAAAGAAGACGACGTGGCACTGCTGCATGTCTTCCACCACTCAGTCAACACTTCTATCAGGCTTTGGTGTGTAAATTCACAGAAGAGGCGTTCAGATTATGTGCTAGATGTAACAGATTCGCAGACTGGATGTGAAGGAGGAAAGAACAGGAAGGAAGGCTGCTGGGTCTGCCGCACTCTCTCCTCGTCAATTTCGAGATTTTTAAATATAGAAAAACGCACACTGTACATCAGCGGGGGTCCAGAGTATGGTGTGGCATTATCGTCCTCCTTCCCCTTCATTAGCAGCTAAGCCTGTGATTATTGCTGAGCTGATTTTTGCTGCTATCGTCTATTTCAACTGAGGATTATTCAAGCTTTTGAATGTTTGGATATTTCAGTATAAACTCAGGCTTTGCCGCAGTAACCAGCGATTGACCCTGTTTCTGCTACTTCCTGCTAGAGTCCCATGAGCAGTGTTGCCACCTGTTCAGGGGTAGCAGTGTGCGGGTATACTGCTGAGAGAACGATGAGGAAAAAGCTTTAAGGCTTTTATAACTTCAGGCACAGAGGAAACTTTGCTGAGGGGGTGGTTGAAAAAGTAGAAATGTGCCATAAGTGTAAAGATAGTAATTTTCATCTTTTCAATGAGATCAAGTCGTCACAAAGAGGACAGAGCTGCCAGTCAGTAAATCTATGCCTGTAATTGCTACAGTTTGCTGTTCTCTTTATTCTGTCGATTTTCTAGCTCCTGCTTTTGCTGTTTCTTTTTACTGTAATGTGACCGAAACCTGGCTTATTTGCATTGTATAAACTTTGCAGTGGTTGACATATTAGCATAATTCCATGGGGGGATGCCCATCACTCGGTAGTAGGATACACTGTTAAGCTTAACTGCTGGAAAGCTTATTACAGCTCCTGTTTTGCTGTTCCTACTGACAACTGGGATCCTAATCCAGAATAAACTCCTGGGCAACAACCCCTAAATTCAAGTAATAAAGTCTTAATCTCATAATATTCAGTATTTTTATGACTGTCATAAAGAAAGCACACTGTTGACCGTGATTCCATCCTAGATATAACATCATGCTGCTGTATATTGATAGAGAGTAAATGTGTATCAGTCTCAAGCCGCAGACTTTGATGCTGAAAACAAAGCCAGTGTGCATGTGCCACTTCCCCACTTTCTTCCTTTTAAAAGGAAGTTTTTCACTCCCACTGTCAAAGCCTAAAGTTCTGCACGATTAAGGGTGTAGTTGTTGAGGGTACTATCAGCTAGGCATCATAAGGTGGAAATCCTGAACTGATTAGCAGAATGCTAATGTTTTATTCAGGACAAGTCCTTCCAGTGGCTCCAAATTCAATCAGTTGTTATATTAAATGCTATTTATGGCCTTTGACTTGAATATTTCCAGCCTCACACAAGAAGTCATTGAGCTAGTGTGTTGGTGCTTGTGTGTATTTCTGTCTTTTTAATTATACTACTATCCTTCCCCAAACCCTGTACTTTAGTTATCTATGTTGCTAGAGGGACTTTTATATGTTAGCAATGCATAGCATATATTTGTGTCTCTACAATTCACATTGCTAGCCAAGGTAGGTAGCTAGCATTAGGTACCTTGGCTAGCGATGCTTTAAATCTAGAAATGTTAGAAATGTCCCATTACTTACTTCTTCACCCTCTTGTCCTAATGCAATCAAAAATATTTCAAAATACCAAGATGGCATCAGGTAAAAAAAGAAAAAACACATTCAAGGCTTTAAAAATGTCCATATTTTATAAAAACCCATTTCCCAAAAAGTCGAAGGCGTCGTAAAATGTAATCGAAAACCGAAAGCATTGATTTTGCAAATGTCATAAAGCCATATTTTATTCATAACAGAACACAGAAAATATATAAAATGTTTAAACTGAGAAAATGTACCATTAACTCATGTTAATTTTGATGTCAGCAACACATCTTCAAAAAGTCTGTAAACTTCTGGGAACTGAGGAGGTCTTGAGTTTTGGTTCATGATACTCTAAATGATTTCAGTTGGTTACTGGTCTGGACTGAAGACAGGCTAGTTCAGTTAGCATCGTCTTGGTGAAATATACAAGGCCTTCTCTGAGAAAGCTGTCAACTGGATGCTCCCATCCAGCCAAGAATGAGGGTCGACCAATCAGGGCTAACGAGACAAGGGAAGCAAAATCAGATACATTAATATGAGACTCAGACTTTCAAAGTAAAACAGGAAACATAACACAGAGACACGGACAAGAGGATACAGCCGACAGGGGAGACAGCAACTCTGGAGCACAGACAGAAACCAGAAGACTAAAACTCTAACATAAACACACAGAGAACCTAAACTTAGAACAGTCCTGTAACGCATTAGACAAAGAAAGCTAGAATATAATCAAATAAACAAAATGAAAGAAGCAAACACACAAAACACTGGGTCGAGGCCCAGGCACCCTAACACCTGTAGATGATGAGCTATTCAAAGTCTTCTCAGTTTTATGTTGAGGAACGTTCCGAAATTGTTCCACAATTTGTAGATGAAGGTTTTTTTTGCAAATTGATAAACCTCAGCTCGTCTTTATTTCTGGGAAAACTTCCCTGTTGCCATTTAACCAAATTAGTTGCAAAGCATTCTTCTCAGTTTAAACACTTGATATGTTTTCTATGTTCTACTGTGAATGAAAGATTGATAAATTTATGATTTTGTTTTTATTTATATTTTATTCAGTATTCCAGTATTTTGTAGGAAATGGGGTTCCTTCAGTACCATATGTTAAAAACTGCTTTACAGTGAGACACTTTTTAAAGGCCAAGGAAAAAAAAAAACAAACACAAACAAAAAAAATCTCACAGTTGTGTAAAATAAAAAAAAACAAAAATATATTTTACAGCTTCACACACTTTTGTGGAGAACTTTTGAAACTTTTATAGCTAATTTTAGTTTTCGACCTTCATTGTCACTGCTCTCACTCTCAGCAGCTTCTCTAGCAGGGAGCCATGATAATATCACTGTATGCCATTTGCCCAGCAGCAAACAGCAATAAGGTGAAAGTTAGTCACTAGCGGGGGAGCATAATTAGCAGATTAAGGGCCCGATCTTTTTCTCGGGACCCAGTGAAGACGAAATTAGAGCTAAGTGGATGGTGAATGCTGTAGTTTAATTTGCCGGATGGCCAGATGATGCAATGAACGTTTTGAGTTAAGAGTGCAACTCTTACCTTAGGATGAAAACGATCAGGTCGTTGTGGACACTATGCTGTATTTAGATTTTGTAATAATTCATGTAACCTGACTGATATTAATAGGGCCTTACTCGTCTCTGAGCTCAGTGTTCTGTCAGGAGAGATCCAGTGGCGCTTTATCACACTGCTAACAGCTGTAACTGTGCTGCTGCTAAGCAGAATAGTACGGTTCAGCTTCTGTGCAGCTCAGGTCTCACTTCAGTTTCTTGCCTCGCAATATCAGGCAACAGCTGCAAGTTTCACAGAAAGCTTCCTCTTGGCGATAACCTGACTACAATAACTTGTCAAGATGTAACATTTGCTCCACATCCTTCTCTTATGTCTGCAGGCTTGTCAGGTTCTCCTCCTCTGCAAAACACAGCCACAAACACTGGGCGCATCCGCCTGAGACAAGACGCCACAATAAGAAATGCACTTTTATCTAATCTAAGCTCCATTTATAGTGGGAGCAGCCTAGTTTTCATCAGGTTTAGGGGTTTCTTTTCCTCTCCGCTTGCGTGCGTGCTTCACTGCAGTTTGATGGCTAATCTGCCTGAATGTCTCTCCTCTGCCTCGCTGGGTTCCATGTGTTATATAACTGTTTTTTTCCAACTGACTCGTCTGCTTTACAAAGAAATGAGCTATGAATCTCCTCCAACTTTGCATCATCACGGCTGCGTCGCTGAATTATTTGCCAGCGGTTTCTGTCCCACCCGGCATGGGTAACTCGATCTTATGCAAATCGGGTTTAACAGATTCGTAGCTGTTATAAGAAAAAAGAAAATCACAGTGGAACAACTTTGAAGTGTCACAGTAATAACAGCTCTAGTTTTTCATCCTCATCGATGTGACACTGCTTTCCATCCGTGGTTCATTTTGCCTGAGGTCTGACGCTGATTAGTGTGAACATGGAAAAGTAGAGAAGCATCATATTGTTAAATATTGGATCAGATTCATCTGTGCCCTCAGCATCTAATCCTGATGATTACATGCCATATACTGTAGTCTGCTCAGTGAACTAACTCAAACTCTCCATAGATACTGCTGATAATCTTTTACTCACTTTAGGCTGTGTTAAACAATTCATAGCCTGACAGCTTTTTCAGTGTCTTATCATCTGGATTACTGTAAACGCACTACTGATATATTATCATCAGAACTAATCTCGAGAAAGCATTTCCTGTTTTTTTTTTATTTTTATTTTTTAATTTTTTATCTTTATACCAAAGCTTCAGGGCGCTCACGAGATAGCTTTATACGTATCCTATCAATAGCGGACTAAATGACTAGAATAATTAAATACATGGTAAATGGACTGGTACTTACATAGTGCTTTTCCACTCTAATAGATTGCCCAAAGCACTTTCTACTACAAATCTCACTCACCCTTTCATCAATTCTATCTGTGAAGCACCAAACTGTCACCTCATGGTGCTTTATTGCTTTATATTGGAAGTTAAAGACAGAGAAATACGTTTAGACGAGGAAGGGAAAGAAAAGTTATATTCCTGGTTAAAATTGTGCATTTTAACATAGGAGTCTGTTGAGTTTGACTTCATTTAGGAGCAAACCTCAAGTTGCCATTGGAGGAGCTGCAGTCAAGTTTGCATCATTCTGTTAATATGCTCTCATTTTGAGAGAGGGGGTTTGAAGCTTTGTTGTTCTGTTGTGACCCTGTTTGCTCAGTGTAGGGAAGCACCAAACAGTTCTCTGTGCCATGACTATCATTGTCACTGTGGTTTAGTACATCCTCCATCATGATCATCATCTAGTTGCTAATTGTGTGATAAACTCATTTTGTACGTTTTTATCAGAGCTGTTTTTGCTTGATTAGCTGCCTGCTGGAGCAGGAAACATGGCTGATTAGAGCAGTTAGTCTGAATCAAAACATTAATTTTGCTGGCTGCAAGCAATTACCCAGAAGAAGTTAAAATGCTTCTGTAGCACTGGGGGATTTTCTGTGAATACGTCAATTCAGAATGCGACCAAAGAGACAACCACTCCATCAGAGATTGGTGTAGCTTGTATGTTGGACTAACACAACATCAGCCATAGACAGCACTAAAAACTGAGCCTGAGCTCGCTTCTTGTGTTTTGAATCTTCTTTTTTTTTTTCCAGGACTACAGGCATTCTTCCCTCTCACCTCTGGCCTGACTGACCCACCAGCCCATCACCATGAACTACCTTCGCCGGCGCCTGTCAGACAGCAGCTTTGTGGCCAACCTCCCCAACGGCTACATGATGGATCTGCAGAGGCCGACCCCGCCAGGCTCATCAACTTCTTCTCCTGCCTCCCCAGCCACAGAGAGGCGGCAGCCCCCGAGCGTCCCAAGCCAGCCTCAAGCCTCGGGCGTATCCTCTGGCTCAGCCTCTGGTCCGGCCTCAGGCTCAGGGAGCTTCCTCAGCTCCTTCTCCAGCGTGGTGAAGAGTGCACAGATGGCCCAGAATGTGGCGGCTGCCGCGCATGCTAAGTCAGCAGCGGCAGCGGCGGCTGCTGAAGGCGCCTCTGCAGGAGGTGTTCAGCCGGCCAAGCCTGTGATACGCAAGCCTAAGATCCTGCTGGTGATTGATGATCAGCACACAGACTGGTGAGCAGAAGCCTTTTAATGTAGTAGCACAAGTGTGGGTTTATATTTGACCAGAAAACATTTCACATCACAGTGCTTGCTCTCTGAAGTCTGAAATGACTCATCTGAGATCACTTCGAGTTCCAGCAAATAATGAACTGAAGTGTGACTGATTTGTTTGTCAGAGTACTAGAACTCTTCCATGTCATTTACAGTCGTGCTTCCCTTAAAATTTCCACAGCGGATCACAAAAACCAATGAGCAGTTAAGTGGAAGTAACCTTCTTACTGCTGTATAAAGTGTAGTAGTATAAGTGGGACATGGCAAATTAAACTTAAGAGTGAACTTCTTTCATACATCACCAGACCTTCTAAAAGCAAGTCTACACCTTGAAGACATAAAATGTTCAGTGAGTTTACCCTGATATAAGGCTTCTTTACATTGACTGTTTGATTATTAAACTATAAATTAGCATGTTTTTAAAATGTATATAATTACAGAAAAGGTGTACATACTTTGTAAAACAGGACTGCTGTCATGGATGTAAGAGTGAAGCTTGACTAAGTTGGCATTAGAGTAAAATGAAGATAAGAAACAGCTAGCATAGCATTGCAAACTGACAAAATATAGTTTTTATTCATAAAGAAATACATAAATATAAATATATAAGTAAAATATAAAGTGACAATTTCTTGCCGTGTATTGTTTTTGTTGCTGTAGTTCATATAATTCAAGTAATTCTGAAAAGTGCTAGGCTAACTGTTTCTAATGTTTATGCTAAGTTAGGCTATCTACTTCTAGCTCCGGTTCCATACTTTTAATGCTATGATGTTAACAGTAGTACTAATCCGACACTCTTGTCTGGAAGCACGTAGGTGTATTTAGAAAAACATCTGTATTCCTGTAAGATGCTACTTTCAAAACATCTCATTGTCAGTAAGCTAATTAGCCACCAAAATCTTTAGCATCTAAAAAGAAGATATTGCTAAGATTAAAAAAAGGTCAACTTTGATAGCTTGTATTTCTCCTTCTACTCTCCTGCCAAATGGAAAACATTCTTGTGCTTCAGTTTGAATGAAGTGAGACGTGTTATTGTTTATGATAGATTTGTACGTCCTTGGTCTTAGCCGGCGTTTGCATTAGCGTTCTTTGCTGGAATTAAAATTGTCATGGTAACAAGGAAAAGGAACGATGGAATGTGACAGGAAAAAAAAACTGATTTAATCAGAAGAAATGAGCTCTTCTTTCGCTGACAGCCCATACATAAATTTTTGAAGCCGACTTCAGCTGCCTTTTACTCCCAACGCCGGAGGAATTGATTTCCTGAGCTGCAGTGAAGACACGCAGCAGCCAGTTTATCGTGTTTGTCTTACGGAATCAATAAACCACTCATCCATTTCATGAATTGTTATTCTGTTGCCTGACATTTGCTGGTAGACCGACCTCAGCTGGGCTGTTATTAGCCATTTCCAGCCGCTCGAGCTGCACCCACAGAATTAGTAGGGATCATTATGTGCGGAGGCATCCTCTACTAGGAGATCAGGCAGGAGTCTAAAAATGATCCCTAAATTAAAGCGCCCCACTGACAGCCGTGTCAAAAGCACCAAGATTGCTCTCAATTTCCCGCAAAGCCGGGTGGCCTCTTTTCCTTAAGCTGCAATCCCAAGTGGACCCATTTCTTTTCACACCCTGGTGTTTTTGAAATGAGTCGTCAGGGGATCATCCACCCTCTGAGGCACAAAAGCTCACTCAGCCACTCAGATGGAGCATCCTCACTGTTTGAGAGAACAGCGGGCTTTTTTTTTTTTTTTTTTAAATCACCAACTCTGTTAGTTAAATAAAGAGAGAAGAATGGAAGTTTTTTTTAAAGTGCGGTTGATTTATTGATTTTTTTTGTGAGCTTTTGCAGCAACAGGAACATCTGAGCAATACAAAGCAATCCAGGGTAACGAAACCTTACCTTCCAACGAGATTTTAGTATTCACATTTTGATCATATGAGTCAACTGTCAAAATAGCTTGCGGCACTGTTGTAGTGGGTTAGATTATGTGTGATGGATTGCAATTTTGAAGTCCAGGTGTCCATCTATGCTCCATAGTTTTGCTTTGCTTATTGTCATTTATTGGTTGCAGCTTTTATTCAAAGTTTGAGCTTCTTTCTGCACAGTTTGACACGACAGTGCTGAGTTTAGGGCCCACATTTTAAGCACAAGCAGGATTTCTGTGATGCCACAGCTTGCTTTGAAGCCTTAAGCAAAACAGCATAACACCTATACACGTGAGATGTAGAAACACATAATTTTTTAATCATTTCTTACATCTTTTTAAACATTGCAACAGACTGGCGACCTGGCCAGGAGACCTCACATACCTCATTTACCCTCAATTTGATAAAAGGGATTTACTTAAAGCTTCCAAGCAACATTTTAATAACACATTATTTTTTTAAATATTGGTAGGCACTGCTTTATTTTTGGCACATTTTCTGCAATAACTTTTCAGAATTGTGCAATTTAAGTGCTCTGAGAGGAAACTGCATTTCTGTCTACTCCAGGATGTTTTCAGAGGTAGGAGACAAAGAGACTGTTCCTGTTGGTTATCAATGCAAATGTGCATGGATGTCACTTCACAGGGCAAAGAGTCTCGTTCAGTGTCAGGAAATAGAGCAGGAAAACATGATATTGCTTTTAACTGCTGAATTCAAAGCGTGTCAAGCTGCTGTTAAACGCTGTTAAATGTAGAACTGTTCCTGAGTTAACCACTGGGTGGCACTGTAGCTTACTTAAAGCCTCATAGACGGCTGCTTATCATTTCCCTTGACGCTTCAATGTTTCTATGTAGGAGTGATGAGCTTTGACCAGCAGATGGAGTTATCTGATAGACTATAAATTTTATCTGAAGCACTTCCTCTTGCAGTCTTGTAGCGTTTGAGCCTACAGATGTTCTCAGAGTATTAGTCTTTACATCATCACTTATCACTTTGATTTCATTTCAAACCAGTGTTATTTCTAGAGATGAAGGTCATGTCTTTTCCATTTAGATAACAGACTGAAAGCAGTAATTAATCAATAATTAATATCCAATTCAAGATGATTTTTTTTAGATTCACTTAACACTTTGGACTGTTATCACTGATGTCCATTGTTAGTGAATATACCTAAAATTGGCTCCAAAGCTGCCTGAACAACATCACATCCATGGAAACTGATACTGTTGTTGGACTAGTCGTGTCAAACATGAGGCCTGGGGGCCTGAATTGGCCAGGCAAAAACTCCAATTTGGGCCACTGGATGACTTTGGAAATGTGAAGGAAATTTTGGACTTTGGACCGACAGATCTTTCATTTACTGCAGCAGGATTTCTTCATTGTGTAGATGTACCTTTGAAATTGCATCTTTTTCTTATGATAAGATATCTCAGGGGTTAGTTAAACTTATTTACACTGAGAGAAAGGAGTTTCATCGATTAAGATCAAATGGGGCTGCATGAGGCATGTAACATGAGCTCGACATCCCTGATTTGAAGCTTGAATTTGCTTGATGGATGTCCTGAGAGTAAAGACAACTGTTACTCATTCTGCAGGAGATTATAAATGTTCATCTCCAGCTCCTCTCTGGTATGTTTGCATGTTATCATTGACCAATGGCAGCTTTAAGAGTGTCAGTCATGGTGCTGCTTCTAACAATAAAACTGAACCAGCACTGAAGTGGTGACTGTGAATGTCCTCAAGATCAGCTCAGGAGGTGGCTGTCGACTTGAGTCTTGAGCCACTTCAGCCAGCAGTCGAACAGTTAACGCTCGACTCTCAGATGCAGATTGAGGGGGAAAAAATTTGGCTGCTCTTTTTGCAACATGTCTTCAACTAAACCTTGTCGCTGGATTTCATTTATAACCGTTGGGAAAGTGATGTATTGTGTGCTGCTTTGCTGTTGAAATCTTTAGGTTGCTCAAATGACAAAGTGAAGATAAGAGTTCCAATTGTGTTGGCGAGGTTTATGATTGGCTTTATGACCCTTTATTGACTCATGATGTACTCTTGATTTTTTTTAAGCCCCAGGAGTCCAATGGTCTTTCAACATCGCGTTCTAAATAGATGCAATGTGGTTTTCATGTATTTACATAGTAAAAATTGTGACCATATATAGAATAAGCTCAAGTTTAGACGCTAACGTAATGTTTTTTGCATGGAAGAAGTGCGATTGCTAAAAAACACAACTTTAGCTCTTTGACAGACATTCAGCAGGTATATGGCCATCCATCCACTTTCCTTTGCTTACTCCATTTTCCAATTTCTGATGGGGGATTGCAAAATGATCCCAGGACAGTTAAGATGTGTAATATCTCCAGTAGACTGGGCCTGCTTTAAAGTTTCCCTTCAGCTTGTTGTGCCTAGAAAACACCCCAGAGGTATCCCAGTGAGACGTTATAACCAATTCAGTTGGTTTGGTCCAGACGCCCTAGGACAGGGGTGTCCAACTCCAGACCTCAAGGGCCGGTGTGCTGCAGGTTTTAGATCTCACCCTGGGTCAACACACCTGAATCACACGATTAGTTCATTACCAGCCTCTGGAGAACTTCAAGACATGTTGAGGAGGTCATTTAGCCATTTAAACCAGCTGTGTTGGATCAAGGACACATCTAAAACCTGCAGGACACAGGCCCTCGGGGCCTGGAGTTGGACACTCCTGTCCCAGGGAGAAAAAGGCTTTGTGGCCTTTTGGATCTGATATCTCATACCGTCTATCATAACCCAAAGCTCCTGGCCTTAGCTACAGGTTGGTATTGGCTGGAAAAATTGAAAGATTACATGTTTACTGGTGAAAATCAAAATAATTTTGTACTTGAGTGAAAATAGCTTTGGCTAGAAACCCAACTAAACACAACCAGCGCAGATTGTCAGGCTGCATGAAAAACGATGAATTCACTTGCAGCTTTTCTTACTGAATTACTGCTGGACAGCGATGTGTTTATGTACAGTTGGGAAAAGGGGAACCGATTGCCCTGATCATCGGCCATCAATCTTTGAACCGAACTAAACAAAGTGACTGGGGCAGGCAAAGGAATATGTGATTTTTCACAACAGCTGCCTTACTCTGCTGCCCGAACCTGATAGTTCTTGTTGGAAAACAAACAAACAAACACAAAAATTCATTCATGTCATTCATCCAGCCCGTTTGTATACAATCATGTGGTCCATAAATGAAATGAAAGTGTAGTTTTCATTGGGTTGTGCAGGAACATAGTGAAGCTATCTCTGAGTGTAGTAGGAACACCAGAACTTGTGCTGTGATTTCAGACAGGTTGCTCAATAGCTTGTCCAGTCTTTCTGAGCAGCCCTGACTCGAGAGCGCTGTGAACATATCGGGTGTCCGTTGATCTATCCTTTCCCCCCCGGGGCTGAATTTCCTCCTGGGCATTCCAGCAGAGAGGCTGGGGTCTCTGGGGAAACCCTGCTCTGTCCTGACAGACTTGGCCTCCAGCAATGACTCATGCACAATAGCAGTACACAGCACTGAGAGCATCACCGCAACCACCAACAATCCTTCCTTTTCTGCCTCTCCCGCTGCCTCTCTTTCAGGGTGACTCGTAAGACGACGGGCCAAGTAGCTGTCAGTCTGTTTGCTTTGTGTTCTGAATGATATGAGCATCTGATTGCTCAATTCAGCCCCACGCTGGCATACTGCTTACTTCTTCAAGAATAGCCCAGTACTATTGACATCCCCTGGTCATCTCGAACCACATGAAGAAGATTAAAATTTTCTGTTTTGTCTGCAGAAGAAGCACAGAGGCCACACACCGGCACAAAAAAAGCTAAACATCCTCTCGCTGCATTTGTTAATCTATGCTTTGTCTCACAAAGAGTTCAGAAAGTGCAAAATGAATTCATTAGAAGGCCACTGGGTTTATAAAGCACTCAAAGGGTAAAGACAGTAATTTACTTTAGGAACGTTTAGTGCTAAAAGGTCCAGATAAAAACGTCCCAGACAGTTCGATTCATTTTATTTGATCACTTTTAGATACAGATTTCCTGGGGAAAAAACCCTTTAAAGTGCACACCTTACAAAACAGGCACGTTTATTTTGGAGAATTCTCTAAAAATTAACAACATGAGAAAAGAAACGTGAAGTCGCTCACCTGCTTTCAGTCTCTGAGATTAGTAATCAGAGGCAAAGCCTCGCAGTCACTCCTTTATAAAAAAGACAAATACATTTACATTTTTTTCTGCATACACGGCAAAATGTGACCATCAGAACGTTTCTACTTTCAGCATCAGCTCTGGTACATAAACCTCACAGTAAATGCAGATGGCACACTTTCTGTTTCAACTTACTGGAGGCCACGGCGGCCACTCCACTCGATTCAGTCAGTCTATGTCCCACCCTCAGCTATCGCCACCAGCTCTGGGTAGTGACCTAAAGAATGAGACGGCAGGTACAAGTGACAGAAATGACCTTCCTCCAAAGGGTGTCTGGCTTCAACCTTAGAGAGAGCGTGATGGGGGTGATCATTTGGGAGGGATTGCCGCCCCATCCACATCAAAAGTAGTCAGGTGAGATGCTTCCTCAGCCTCCTGGACGTCTACTAAGTGAAGTGTTTTGGGCATGAGGAAGCCCCGGGGCAGACCCATGACAATACTTGCAGGGTTACATCTCTGTGCTGGTTTAAGCTGCGTACATACTGGCAGAGATCGTTTTGCAGCTGCCAGCTGGTTGCTTGCAGACATTCCAGGCTCTGGTTGCCTAGGCGACCTTCTACTGTATTTACTAGCAGGTCAATTCAAGTTATTTATATACTGCCCAATCACAACGATCACCTCAAGGTGCTTTATATTGTAAGATAGAGAGCCTTAGGGCTGCTCGATTATGGCAAAAATGATAATCACGATTATTTTCACTGAAATTGCGATCTCGATTATTTGACGATATTTATTTAACAATAACAATGTGTTAAATAATGACTTTTTAAGATTGTCAAAAAATAATATAAAATAGTGTGCAAATACTGATAACAGTGCAAATGTTTGCAGTATAAGAAATAAATGAAAAATGTAAACATCTGTGTTTAGTGAATTTTGCAGTGTTGCTCTGTGGTGCAGCTACACTGTAGCAAAGTTTACACACTGTGTCTACTTGATCCACGTCTGACTCCGCCAACCCATAATGTTTCCACACCACTGAAGTTTTTTTTTTTTTTACCTCTCTTTTCAACCAACGGCAGTCACTCTCCTCTCCAAATAACTTCTGCTTAGCTTTCCGAGCTTCCCTCGGGTCCTCTTAATTGTTGTGACGCGTGTTCGAAATGCAGAGAGGTGCGCTTGATTTGCCACACGGAGCAGCGTGAGAGTAAAGCACGAGGGAGGGGCTAATAATCGGCTCATTTTTAATGATCGTTGAAAGCCCAGATCGTAATCGAGATTAAAATTCGATTAATTGAGCAGCCCCGAGAGCCTACAATACAATATTGTAAAGGCTTACAGTAATATAGAGAAAATTCCAAAATTCAGTTGATCCTCTATGAGCAAGCACTTTGGCAACAGTGGGACAAAAAAACTAAATTTTAACAGGAAGAAACCTAGAGGGGAGCGAGGGAGGACAAAAGAGCCAGAGAGTAATGATAATAAATGATTAAATGCAGGTCATATGCCAATCAACAGTATTTTTCACTCTCATTGGTATCCTCAGTTGCTTGCCTATAAAGTTTGTTGCAGATCCCGCCCACTTTGCGTTGCCATCATTTATTCTTTATGAATGCCTTGGAAAAGCTGGAGAAGGTGTCCAGGGAGGGTCTTAGACTGTTGCTGCCACAACCTGCAGCCCAGTGGAGCTACAGTTACACTTCTACTACAGATTAAAAATGAGTGGTGAAGTGGAGATGCGACTCACCAGTAATTGCCACAATCCAGCTGTTGATGACACATTAACAGGAGATTATGTGAGTTTGGTGCTTCAGTTATTTGTAGTGTTTTTTTTCTGAGTTTATTACAAACCTGCTGCATAAAACAAAAACAGGATCCATCCATGATCTCAACATACAACAGAGCTGTATGTGTAGCTGTAACATAAAATAATACCATCCATGCATGCATCCATCTATCCACCCACCCATCCATCCACCCACCCCCTTTGAGTCCAGGGGGTAGCACATTGAGAAGCCCAGACTTCCCTCACCAGTTCCACCTCTTCTAGCTTATCCCGCAGGACACAGAGTCAATTCCAGGCCAGCTGAGAGATATATTCTCTCCGGGGAGTCCGGGGCCTCCTCCCAGTAGGATATGTCCAAAATACCTCACCTAGGAAGCTTCCAGGAGGCGTACTAGTCAGATGCCCGAACCACCTGAACTGGCTCGTGGTGGAAGACCAGCGGCTCAGAGTCATTCTGGAATAACTGAGCTCGTCACCCTACCTCCAAGAGAGCCCAGCCATCCTTCGAAGGAAACTCATTTCCTCCAAGAATTACTTAGAATAAATTTCCCAGACACAGCAAAACAGTTGTATGAAGCGCTATCATCAAATGAAACCATGTACTTCACTTCATAGAGGTCACAGTCTTTCAGCTGCAGTTTAATAAGCTTGTATGGGTGCATTTCCCACAAGGTGGCCTTTCAAATCATCAAAGTAACTTTCAAAAAATAGCCACAAAGAAAACTCATTCCCTCAACGTCTGAATGAACTGTGAAGAACACAAACATATATGTAACCTATGTCTGAATGAAGAATGCTACTTTAATTTAAAGTCATTGTTCCTAGACTGACATTTTTGTTGAAGCACACATGGCTGATCATCTGTGCCCACTAAGATGGGTGTGGCCTTTGCTCTCTGATCATTCACCTGTTTGATACTTGATAGTGCTGATCACAGCGGATGTTCTTTCTGTGTGCAGAGAGGCACAATCTGATCTTGGCAGGCTTTTTCTAATCCAGATAAGTCTTTATAGTTCCATTTTTATTTTTACTTCTAAAAAAGTTCACATAGCTGCCTTGGACATAGTGTCACAGCAGATGTGACGCTACTGGGAGACATCGTCTATATTCTGCTGTCTCCAAGTGGCTAAAGAAATCACTATTTGCAAGTTTAAAGCTTAAGATATTGTGATGGTCTTGTTATGTATCCCTATTGCGCCTTTGTGGTAGTCCCTCCTACAGCGGATGTCTCCAGTGGCCTATGTTTGCCCTCGCCGCACACATGCACACAATCGAATGGTGAAAACAACACCAGCTACAACCTTCTTTTTTTTTTTTTTAACGAGCTAAACCAGCACATTTTAAATTTTTATCTGCTTGTAAAAATATGAGGCCACTATAGGAAAATCTCCTTTAAAAACAGAGCGGTATTAGCACATCATCAGCTCTGATGGAGTTCCTCCTAATAAAAGCAGCGATAACACATGCATGACTCATACGCCTTCTATGAGTGGTACACAAAAAGAAGTAACTTATTCTCATGGTTACAAAAATAAAAGAAGTCGTTAAGCCTCGTGGTGTTTATGTAGTGGGCGTATGCACGACCGAGGGATGGAAAGCCCAGGCCTCTGTGCAGCGCTTCTACATGTGATCACATCTAAAACACTCATTCAAACCACAGAGCCCAGTGGTCTGTAAATGAAATTGATGTAAATTAAACCAGTGAATGAATATTGGAATTGTACAGCGCTTTGAGGGCCCTGAAAAGCGCTATATAAATGCAATCCATTATTATTATAATTATTATTATTAAATGTTTTGCAATACCTTAAACATATACCGGGCTTTTTTTGTTTTTGTTTGGGCCATTCAGCCTGCCTCCCGCTCTGAGGCAGCGGTGGTCCTGACTGCCAGGGGGCATTGCCTGTCTAGTATGTAGGTCAGTCATGAAGAATCCCAGCTTCCACAATTACAGAGAATGAGACGGCTTGGGACCCAAAACTATCAAGCCCAACAGCTGGGAGATGTTAGGAAAAAAGATCCTCCTCAGTGACTGTAATGAACATTAATGAATGGAGCTAAAAGGACACATGTGGGCAGATGAAAAACAAAAGAAGGCGGACAGGCAGAAGAGGAAAGAGGCTTTCTGTTTGGTGGAAGAGAAAAAAAAATGTTGCAAAAAGGGAAATGTGTTTCAGTCTGAGGAGGTTGAAAAGCCCGTCCCAGTAACAGAAGGCCTGTAGCATGTAGCCCAGATCCTCAGCTCCTCAAGGGTCCAGCCCGGAGCCTTTGACAGATTGTTCACTGTCCCACGTCTGAGAGTTCAGCAGCGTCACCTGCAGCTATAAAACAAAAACAATAACCAAAGATCTACGCTTAAGAAAGGAGAGCAGACTTATATCAGATAATGGTGCTCTTATTTTGAGTTGTGTATCGTTAAATACTTTAATAACTGTAAGGTTGTTGCAAATGATTGCGAGAAACCCCCTCTTCAGTTATATTCGCCATATATCATTACCCAACATGCACTGGGCAATTATGTATGCAAGACAAACTGGATGTATTTTTATTCACATTAATGTAGTCATAGATAAGTTGATACTATGAAAGTCTCAGTATACAATAAAACTAGAGCATGATGTTGTTGACACTGTGGCAGGTGTTGGGTCAGTCCACCAAATGAATAGACTGAAACAGCCGGATGGATGGAAACATATTCCAATTACAGTTTTATAATTGACATGGACATAATGTGTAGACGCTTGGCTTTCATTTGCGGGTCTTCAGATTCAAATTGGATCAAAGGTTTGGGAGTTTCAGATCCTGAACATGTGCCACCCTCTTTTTAAAGGGACCAAATGTAATTGGATCAACTGACTCAAAGGCTATTTCATGGGTAGGTGTTCCTTTGTTATTATATGCTATTATCAATTAAACAGATAAAAGGCCTGGAGTTGATTTGAGGTGTGAAGATTTTTGTTGTGAAAAACATGCAGCTAAAGGAGGTCTCCACGCAGGTGAAATAAGTCGTCCTTAACCTGCAAAAAGAGAAAAAAAAAACATCCAAGAAATGGCTAGAATAGCCGGATTGGCAAAATCTACACTTTGGTAAATCCTGAGAATCAAGGGAAGCGCTGGTGAACTCGGTGCAAAAAGACCTGGATGTCCACAGAAGAAAACAGCAGCGGATGATCAAAGCAGATAAACCCCCTCAGAACGGCCAACCAAGTGAACAACACTCTCCAGGAGTCTGCGTATTGATATCCAAATCTACAATAAAGAAAAGACTGCATGAAAGTAAATACAGAGGGTTCACTGGAAGGCACTCATAAGCCTCAAGAACAGAAAAAAGCCAGCACAGTTCTGCAAAAACATTCTTTGGACAGATGAAAGCAAGACCTCTGTCAGAATGATGGCAAGTAAAAGTTTGGAGAAGGCAGCTCATGATCCAAAGGATACCACATCATTTGTAAAACATACCAGAGGTAGTGTGATGGTTTGGGCGTGCATGGCTGCCAGTGGCACTGGGACACGAGTGTTTACTGATGATGTGACACAAGACAGAAGCAGCCGAATGAACTCTGAAGCGTTCGGAGACAGACTGTCTGCTCAAATCCAGCTAAATGCAGCAAATTGATTGAGGAGTGTCTCATAATACAGAAGGACAATGATCCTAGACATACAGCCAAAACAACCCAGGAGTTTATTAAAGCAAAGCAGTGGAATATTCCAAGAAAGTCACCTGATCTCGACCCAGCATGCATTTCACTTGTTGAAGTCTAAACTTCAGACAGAAAGGCAAACAAACAGCAACTGAACGCCGCTGCAGTCAAAGCCTGCTCGAGCATTAAAAAGAAGGAAAGCCAGCGTCTGGTGATGTCCGTGAGTTCAAGACTTCAGGCTGTCATTGCCAGCAAAGAGTTTTCAACCAAGTATTAGAAACGAACATTTTATTTTCAGTTATTACTTTCGGGCCCTGAAATAAAGGGATTGTGTTGAAAAATGTTTTAGTTCCTCACATGTTTATCTTTTGTTTAACCCACTGGATTACAGCTGGAAGTCAACGGCATCTTGGTTGTTTCATTTAAAATTCTTTGTGGTCATGTACAGAACCAAAATGAGAAAAACGTTGTCTCTGTCCAAATGTATATGGGCCTAATTGTAGCTGCTCTGTGTCCTTTTTTAGGCTTTTTTAAAACTGTGTTTTTTTTATTTACCGGTTTAGCCGTGCATTGTACATTCAAAATAACCAAAGAGAAAAAGTTCACGTTTCACTTTTCTGTACACAAACATCTTGAAATAGCTCACAGAAGCCACGTGCCACAGAAGCCTCTGCAAGTCTGATAGGACAAAGTCTGATGGGATGTAAGATAACTCTTCTGGTAACTGGAACTTAATTGTGTCAGACCTGAAGGAAACGGCTGCACATCAGGACAAGATGATTCCTGTTTTTTTTCCCGTGTGACTGTCACGTGACTTCTAAACTTAGTTTAGTGAGTAAGTGCTCAATATGTAGCAACCGCAGTGCAGTTTCACCTGCTCTACAAACTGCTGCCACAAACACATGAGAAAAAGCAACACGCAGCTACTCATTCATTGTGCTGCCTTTATTAAAAGCACTTTTTTTTCACCCTTAGCCAAGGGATTGTGTTTACTTGAAGCCCCGCAAGGTCAGATTCTGTAATCATGGAAAATGTGAGTCATTATTTTGCCTACTTGCAAGGTATTTTGGAAGGTCTGTTGAAATTTCAGCCCTCTTTCTATCAAATAAACAAAGATATTTTAAGGTTGTTTTCACTGTTAGGAGTGTTTAGAGCACGTACATTATTCTGCAGGAGAGGAATCAGTGCATATGACCTATAGTAACAAATCATTTTGTGTTGGAATAGTGATTTATACCCTCTGAGTATCGGCTGAAATCAGAATTCCACTGTAGAAATGCCAAATGTGCATAATGCAAACAAAAGAAATCATCTGATATGGATCAAAAGCAAATCTATTATCATTTCTTTTACAAATTCTCTCTTTTATTTCATCTAGGGCCAAGTATTTCCGAGGGAAAAAGCTGAACGGGGAGTACGAGATCCGCGTCGAGCAGGTACAGTGTATTTAATAACGCTATTCTGCCTATTCATTATTTTAAAGTCATCATTGATAGCTATTGTGTTATGTACTCATTGATCCTTTAAACATAAATATTTTGCCTCTTAACAGCTTCGTACTGATTGCGCAGCAACATGTCACTAAAATATTTGTAATAAATGATATGAAATGATTTACAAAATGTTTGGTTTTTTATCTGTTCAAAACTTCAAAACCAAAACTGTATAATAATGAATAATGCACACCAAGGTTATTGTCCATTTAATAAGAATGTAATAAATGTTGACAGATTATGGCAGTCCTGACGAGCTACATGTCGTCTTCCATTTAAAGATTTTGTAAATCATCAGTTTGGGACACGTGTGCAGTGGTCCCTTGTTTATCGCAGGAGTTACGTTCCAAAAATAACCTGCAACAGACGAAATCCGCGAAGTAGTCAGCTTAATTATTTTACAGTTATTATAGATATTTTAAGGCTATAAAAAAACACTACACACTTTATGCACTTTTCTCAGACAGACATAAACATTTTTACACGTTTCTCTCTTGTTTAAACACTCGCAAAGTTCAAACCTTCGTAGAAAAATAAGTCCAGTATTATAAAATGAAACCTTTATTGTATTTTTCTTTCGAACATGAGGGTTTGAGGTCTTACGTTTCATGTTTTCTTCAAGCTAAAACTGCACCGCTAGCTTAACGGCTAATTTAAGTTAATGAAGTTGTTCTTTGTCTTAATGGACACTTAAAATTTCTTCTCAGTCTTGAAATCTAAATGATAAGAGTTTTTTTTTTTTTAAATTAACAGCGTATAACATTTAAGTGAATGCTTTAGTTGTTTAGGGGAAAAAACCTCCTAACGCTTCCACTCATGTGTCACCATATTCAATTATTCCTGTAAGGAAGAAAGCGTACGTTAATTCAGCACAGTTATGAAATTACCGCTTATATGTCTAGACATACGGTATTTACAGTGTGTAGATACCATCTAATTTACCTTAAAAAAGCTGTTCAGTTTGACATGTGCAAGCCATTGTTGAGACTGAAGCTGTCTTTGAAATGGAGTGGTGTGTTTTTATGTGAGAAGGGAAAGAAACCGCAGAAAGCTGGAACGCTGATTTTATAGCCTGTTTGCTTTACTCTCAACTGTTGTGGTCACATCCTCCTTCCAGGACGGCGTGGGAGCTGGAATGAATCAACACTTTCTTTTGAAAATTGATTTTTCTTTTTTTAAATCTTGCAGCCTCATAATTATTGAACTCCAATAAAAATGCAGCTGATTTAATAATAAGCTCCCTGAAGAGAATAGTGAGGGTGAACCGACGTATGAGCACCCCTCCACCCCCCACATAGCTCAGCTATAGCTTGAACTGACCTACTTGGATTTTGTTCGACCCTCTTTCCCAGAAGCCCCCTGCACTGACAAATACAAGTCGGTTGCTAATTGCCTTCAGCAGCCAGATTCTTCATCGGCTGTTTGGAGCCTCAGAATGATGGAAACACGATCTCTGTGTGAAAACTTTGCGACATGCTGCGATGAACCATTTTAGGGAACAACAATAAAAGCAGAGAGTCCCACTGCACTGGCTTCTGCTCTCTTGAATTCCACTGTTGTTGGCTTCTTATATAAATGTCCTTTCTTGAGTGACTTTGGGCTTTGGGGAGGCCAATCAATGTCTGATAGGTTTCCACTGTGTGTTTTTCTATCCAGGAATGTTTTTACACACTGCACTGGGAGTGTGTTTGGGATAATTGCTGTTGCCAGTCAAACACTTTCCAGATGATATTACTTGGCAGATAAGATAAATCTAACTGCACTTTTCTGCCTTCATATTTCCATCCAGTGTGACAGTTTGGGAGCTGAAATGCAGTTCCACACCATGACAGAGCCTCCTCTGTGATCGACTGAAGGGCCAGATGCATCTCTTAGGTCTTTGTTGTATTTTTTTTTTTTTGTGTCATTTTTGAAGAACATGACATTTAGATGATATTCAGTTGCTTCAGATTTAGTTTTTGGGGCCTGCCACTTCCTTTTTTGTTCTCCGCTTGTTCAGTTTTCCTCAATTTTCTTTAACAAAATGTACACCATGCCAAGATATGTCAAGTATTTAGCTAATAGCTCTTTGGGAATCACTTTGTTGGTGCAAAAATACTTTTTTATGCCTGTCAAACTGTGTTATCTTTGGCACTTTTACAACTAAAGAAATGGGAATAAATGGTGTGACGGGCTGCTAGTGACAAAGTGCCTAAAGATACAATTTAAATGAGCTCTTTGCTAATTTGTCTGCTTTGTATAGACACAGCACTGGTAAAAAAGGGGGCCAATGTTCAAAGTAAGAGCGGCTGCTCAAGACAGCTTTGAAAAATTACAAGACAGTGTGGCTTTTCAGAAGCAAAACATAAAGAAATCAAGGGTGGCTCAAGATTTTTGCCCAGTACTGAAAATAGCCTCTTTGTTTTTTTTTTCACCAGAGTTGAAAGATAGCTCAACATGAAGGCCGTTTAGGTGCTCCCTGAGCTGTTTTTTCTCTGTTATAATGTAATTACAAACTGCATGCCTTACATGGATGGACATTTAGTTTGCTAGTTGCCATGCATCATGTTCATGCTGGTTAAGCTTTCTAAAGCAATGCCAAACCTTCATAACTCTTCTCTGACTTGCTTGCTGCCATATAAGGTACCATCTTTAGACTCGCAGAGCACACACTCACCACAGCGTGTGATGGTGCACTAAAGGAGGCCGGATGCCAGTCCGAACTTGTCCGAAAGAGAACCAGGAGAGACTGGCTTTGATTCTCAGATGTGATCTCTCATTAAAGTGTGCTGCCTCTTATTTACACGACTCACTTCGAACTTCAGTTTAGTTGATGCTCACAGCCCCGTGTACACTGGCTAATCCCATTTTTCTTTTTTTAACCACTAAACAGATGCTTGTGGGAGTGCTGCTGGTGGCTTATTTGTGCTCCTAAGTGACTCATAAAACAAGCTTGAACCCATTGCTTTCTCACAAAATCATTACATGCAGCTTGTTCAGTAGTATTTCTTGATTCTGTTGGGGTTGAGGGTAACTGTAACTCAGCATACCGTCTGGATTACAAACACATAAACAGTCCTGACTGCAGAGAGCCTGTTTCTGTGTAACTTCTTCACTGCACTCGGCAGTCATCGGGCTGGGAGTTGTAGATTTCTTTCTTTCATTGAAGCAGTTAGGCAGCACAGTGGCACCGTGGTTAGCACTGTTGCCGCACAGCAAGAAGGTCCTGAGTTCAATTCCACCATCAGGCCGGGGTCTCTCTGTGTGGAGTTTGCATGTTCCCCGTGTTTGCGTGGGTTCCCTCCGGGTACTCCGGCTTCCTCCCACCGTCTAAAGACATGCAGCTTGTGGGGATAGGTTAATTGATTAATCCAAATTGCCCATAGGAGTGAATGTGAGTGTGAATGGTTGTCTGTCTCTGTGTGTTAGCCCTGCAACAGACTGGCGACCTTTCCAGGGTGTACCCTGCCTCAACAGACCCGGCCTTTCTGATGAGTTTGTTCAGTTTGTTTGCGTCCTTTGCTTGATGCCTCGCCCCCTGCACGCCGCAGCAAAGAAGATGGTGCTTGCAACAACAGACTGATAAAACATTTAGAGCAGCCAGCTGCATACATTGAAGTATCTGAGCTTTTGTAGAAAGTAAGTCCAGCTCAGACCCTTTTTGTAGGCAGCGTCAGTGTTAGCAGACCACTGCAGCCTGTGGGCCAGTTGATACTTATGTAAATGGTAAACTGCCTGTATTTGTATAGCGCTTTACTTAGTCCCTATGGACCCCAAAGCACTTTACACTACATCCACCCATTCACACACTGGTGATGGCAGCTACATTGTAGCCACAGCCACCCTGGGGCGCACTGACAGAGGCGAGGCTGCCGGACACTGGCGCCACCGGGCCCTCTGACCACCACCAGTAGGCAACGGGTGAAGTGTCTCGCCCAAGGACACAACGACCGAGACTGTCGGAGCCGGGCTCGAACCGGCAACCTTCTGATAACAAGACAAACTGCCAACTCTTGAGCAACGATTGCCCCAAATTTTATATTGTGAATATTTCAATATCAGTCCCACCAATGCAGACTGGGGAGGGTCGGGATCTGTTCCTGCCAAAGTCCTCCTCCAGCTCCTTTTGTTTTGGCCACATTTAGCTGCAGGTGATTCACCTCACACACCGATCAGTCAGTCCTCTGTACGCCTCTTCCTATCACATCTCCTCACTTCCAGTAATGGCTGTGTCATCAGAGAATTTCTGCAGGAGACGAGTTTCTTTGATGTACTTGAAGTCGGCTCCATAGATGATGAAGAGAAAAGGGGAGAACACAGTTCCCTGCATTTCCATCCCAATCTTTAATCACTCTAACCTGTTGCACATCCTTAGTGTTCGGCCTCACGTACAACTCACTACAAACCATTTCCTTTGCAACCCCCCGCTGAACATTAATGAAATTTGCTAAATACTAAACCAGTTATGACAAAGGCTACATATCTACAGATTTCCCAGATATTTCTACCTCACTGTGGTCCTGTCTAACCAAGCAAGGCCCAAACAGGGAAACATCAGAAATCAATTATATCCCTAACATAACCCCGTCTTCTGACCTGCGTCTGTATTATATCCTTCATAGATGTTAACTTGAGGAGTTTTATCTCGCAGTAGGTGGCTGTAGATTATTCGACCCTCTGACTCAGTCAATTTGTTATTTGAACACTTGCCTGCTGTTTTACATTTAGACTCAAGAGCTGTGTTCATTCAGACGAGTGGTACATTCCACAGATCTCTGGATCTTGTGGGATATCCATCTCCTACAATGCCTTTTGTATGTGTCTGAAGGGTCTTGGATGTGTTGCAGCCTTGTGGCAGTGCCAAGTTCAAGACCTTCTCATTTAGTTTCTCGTGCACTGGCAGTTTTTTACCGTGCCTGTTTCACTTTTAGATATTTAGAAAATTCTGACAGTCTGCTGCAAGATTTTTGTAAAGTTCAACAGCTACAATCAATGTTGATCACAGACGTAATGACACCCAACAACAGGCTGGCAGACAAACTGCCTGTTTACTACCCACAACTCATAAACACTGTAATTTACACAATTGGACAGATTAAACAGAACTGAAGAGGTCTGTTGTTTGCAAAAGAACAAGAGGCACTTCTGTAGGGTTGCCGGCTCGTGTGGTTTGGGTCGCGCGGGGCAACATCTGCTGGGCAGGCATATGACCTCAGCGCCGTCCACGCTCCTTTCCGCTGCAGTCATGGCAGCTCACAGGCAGTTGGCGGTATGTTATCCGTACCATTTTTTGGCTCGTACTTGCCCATGACATAGGGCATGTGAGGAGAGCTTTCAGAAGACGGATGGTTTGGTGTGTAACTTGCTGCCTTCTGTTGCTCCGTTGCACTTAGCATCTGTCGTGAATTTCAGCCGTCAGTGCCTCAGTGGATTATTTCACTGTTGCACAAGGTGGTAGCTATTAGCAACAAATACCTCTCTGTGGTGCATATGAATAGTCCACTGTACTTCAGGCTTCTCAATTGCATCAGCATGGGATTCAGCCGAGCTTATCGAGAACGACGAAAACATTAAACAAAGTATCTGCCCCGCAACTACTGCGTGTTCCCCATGTGCTGAGTCAAGTCACGCAGTTTTGTTCTGACTGCAGCGTAAAACTGAACCGCTCGACCTCAAATAACAAAAACAGCGCATCACATGCCAGATAATGTGGGATTAATAAAACTGCTATATTTATGTAACGTTTTCTATTTAGAGTTGTGTTTAAACTAGGTTTCAGTTTGTCAAGGTTTTCCCCCATTAAAACCAGAGATGTAAAGCAATAAAAGAAGCAGTTTGGAGCAGAAAAACATCTATTTTGAGGTGAAAAGAAATCACACAATTGGAGCTGGGGGTAGTGAGAGGCAGTTTTTATTCACTGGCAGAAAACGAACTTAGAAACACAATACATGAGCACTAGAAACAAAACCAAAATCCAAACTGGGAAGGATGATCTCAACTGGGAGTTCATGACATAACCTGACAAAACATGACGACTGAGGAACACACAGCTAACACGGAGGACACGTGGGAAAAACACAGGGCTTAAATACATGCTGGCATAATCAGGGAATGGGAGACAAGAGGGAAACACAGCTGGGATAATGCACTCATGACGAGACGCTGGGAAGCAGAACTGAAACCATAAACATGGGACCAGGACTACCAAAGTAAAACAGGAAACTGAGACAAAGCACCAAGATGCAGACTAGACACTAAGACGTGGAAACATCAAATAAATTCAGACAATTTCAGCTTTAATACTTCAACTAATCGCTGGTTTGCTCCTTCAGTCAAAACTGGAAATCATGAAATATTTTATGTAAAAAATTATCAAATGTTTTTACCTTCAAGAAAAAAAAATTTGTCGTTCTGGACATTTTTGCAAATCAAAGATTTAGGTGTAATGTGGCTGGTCCGTTTAAGTTGTTTTTGATTCAGGACCAAGCAAAAGGCACCTTTACCCACGTGAAAGTTAATAACCTTCCTTAGTCCAGATCTAAAAATACCAACAAAGATTCCAGATGAGCTGCTGTCAGATGGTGTTTACTGTAAACAGTATCCATGGGTTAATGTAACTTGGCAAAGTTGACAGAGCGCACAAATAAATACTCCTTGTTGCCTTTCACCACAGCAGTGTTTGCCTGGTATGAGACTAACCCAGTCAGGAAGAGGCTGTATGTGATTCAAAGGCCAGTTAGACGTTAGCTGTGTGCTAAAAAGAAGAAAAGATCACACGTTTGGATGACTGTGATGAAAGTAGCTGTGAGTAGAGGGAATGACAATGAAACTGAAAGTGCAGAAATTCAAACAAGCTTAAGTAAGCAAGATTTGTTGATCTCAGCTTTGAGCCATAGTTAAACTTAATCGTAAATCAACTTTCTCCCAAACTGTGTTTCTGCTATATCAGTTTGACTGCACACCATTCTTAATTCAGCCTGGATGCAGGTCAACAGATGAGAAGAATCAGTTCTGGAGGCAGTTGTCCTGTGTATCACTTCCTGTTTTCCTTTCCCAGGGCAAGAGCTGTTCCAAGACAAGTGTCTGAATGTGGTACCGTGATGGTAACCATGGCACTGTGAAAAGCCTCCTGCCCTGGCTTCTGGGCCTGTGCCCTGTACCAGCTTCTTTATCCATTACTACCCAGTGACACTGGCTGTTAGCACTCCTTTTAAATGTAACCAGCCAATTGGAGATGGTGTGTAATTCTTGAAGCTTGCCAAAATGTTGCCCACTCTCTGGTTTTATCAGGTCGCCACACAAGCCACTGTAGGCCCTGGTGTTTGGGATGGGATTTGTTTAGAAGCAGCACGGTGCATTAGTGCGTACATGTGCATGGGAGTGTCACGCAGTCAGTGTGCATTTGGGTGTGTTGTGCATTTAGAAGCCTTTCTTGGCACGGCATGTGCTGCAAAGCACACAGATGTTTCTTTTGGGAATGGGTATCAGTAAGAGGGGAGCTGAGAAAAGCACCAGAGCCAAATACATGTCCTTCAGGCACAGTGAGCAAGAGTGGCGCCTCGTTGTCCCTGAAATAAGATTATGGTATTTATTCGCCCCCTGCTCTTCCTCTGAGAGTGCAAAACAATAAATAAAAAGAGGTGGGTGTTTCTTTTTTTCCCTCCCTCTCGCTCTTGCCCCTCCAACCCCATCCAAAAAAACCTGAACAGTTTTGTTACTCAGCAAATTCTTTTTAAAGGAAGTTTACTCCCCCATACAAGGTTTACATGGGCCACAGAGCTATCCCATCCTGATAATAGTCCTTTTTATCTAGATGAAAGCCCGTGTGAGTCTCAATAAAGTTTGGCAACGCCTCAGATGAAAAACACAGCTTGAGGATGTCCAGATACCAATTTGCTTAACTAGCAATGCGCAATGCAAGCTTATTTGTTTATTAAATTACGCAAATACTGGACTGAAAATGAGTGATGAATCCACATTTTACATTTTTTGGTTAAAATCAGCTTTAATATGTAAAAGAAAGGTATAACCATCAAAACACAGTGGAGGCTGTCATGGTTTTTGGCTGAATTCATCCAGTGATGATCTTATCAAAAGTGATGGAGGAATGAATGCAGAAAAATACTGCTCTGGAAAGCAACTGATTGGTAATAGCGTCACGTTTCGGTCTGACAGTGATTCTAAATCTAGTTCCAGTCCAGTAAAAGCAAACCCGGATAGAAAAAGACATAATGGGACACTACCAGTCATGGACTGGCCTCCCCAGAGCCCGAACCTTAACATTATGTAAGCAGTGTGTGATCAAGCTTGTTAGAATTGTAAACTAAATCTGATATTGACTCTTTTTTTATCTGTACTGTTGTCTGCCAACACCTAAGGGGGAATGTCTTAGCTGCTAAATGCCCAATTGTGTTTCTGTAATGTGTAATGAATTTGGGATTTTGTAAGAGTTCTACACTGGTAGAATAAAAGCAGTCTACCAGTGACACTGTGAATAAAGAAAAAAAAATGGTTTGCTGACCATTCTTGCAGTTAACTACAACTTTCTCCAAGCTGTGAACTGTGACATACCTTAATGCAGATCTGTCAGACCAGCTGCAAAAGGTTTCTTGCATCTAACAACTCCATGATTTAAACCGTCAGCCCTCGAGTCATAAACGTATTTGATTAGCTGAATGCCATATGTCATTAGCCATGTGCTGTACATGTGTGCTGGGATTTATTCCAAAGGCCAGATATCACTGTGGGAAGGTGTTTTTCACCCCATGAGTGTCCTTGGGAAACATTTGAATTGTAAAAATAAGGAGAATTTTTTTTTCAGAATAATAATAATAGTATCTTCAAATGGTAAATGGCCTGTATTTGTATAGCGCTTTACTAGTCCCTAAGGACCCCAAAGCGCTTTACACAACCAGTCATCCACCCATTCACACACACATTCACACACTGGTGATGGCAGCTACATTGTAGCCACAGCCTCCCTGGGGCGCACTGACAGAGGCTTCAGATGTAGCCAATTAGGTGTGCATTAGGTATGCTTTTTGGGTCCGGCTCTCCAGCCAAAAGCAGTGTTTTCAGTATCTCGTCCTGTGGCGTAGCCATGCAGCAGTTAAAGCAGAGCTGAGAACCAAACAAACGCTTGGCTCTCCGTTTGACACTTTTGTGAAATGGTTATGAAATGGTCGCTTGGTTATTATTTCATTTTTGCTCACCGAGCCACAGCCAAGCCACAGCTGGCTTGGGATTAGCATACCAGGAAATGCAACCGTGTTTCCTGTGAAATGTGGCGCTCGAGAGTCGACCACGTCACTTCAGATTGACTTTTTCCTTTTCCACAAAGAGCAGGCTACTTGTTTAGGGCCCATTTAATCCACTACGTGAGTGTCATGTCTCATACTTGAAACTGATGTGACGACTACCAAACGGCAGCGTTTCGTGTCTGAGGTCAACCGACTGCTGTTTAGTGTCCCTCCAGGGGCGTTCTGTACCTGCGGCAGATGGAAGTTTACAGTGACACAGCTTGACAGACTCTCCTCTGAGGGAAAGCAGAGAGCATGTTCAGAGTGAGGAATGAGGTCTGACAAACAGGCTGGAGCTGCATATTTAGGGTGTAGCTTTGGTTATATTACGCAGACATATTGTTTCTGCTGTATAATGCAATTCAACTCGTTATAACTGACTACAGTAGCTGTAGGGCCACCAATGACTGTAAATATGTGTTGTGTTTTTTAAGTGGATATGATGTATTTCTACAAGAAGGTACAGCTGGAGAATTTTTAGCTAATCCTAGTTAGCATGAGTAATTCACGACACAAAGAGGTATTAATGTTGGCTAGCAAAGAACAGAAATGTATTTTTTTGACAAACTTGCTCAGGAGGTAGAGAAAGTTATCTACGTACTGAAAGTTTGGTGTTTTGGTCTCTGGCTGTTCCAGTTTGTTTGCCAAAGTGTCTTTGGGTGAGCTACTGAATGGCAATGCCTCAAGATACTCTGAGGCATTCATCGGAGAATTGGATGAATGAAGCATGTCGTGCACTCAGAGTGCTTTGCTTCGAGTGATCACGTAGAGTAGAAAAACTACATAAGAACTAGTCCATTTACTATTTAATTAGAGGCTATGGGAATTCTTGGGGAGAACATGAGGCCCAAGTGGAGCTGAACCACAATTTGTGGTTGAATTTTAAGTCCTGGAGTTTGCCATATGGGTGAATGCCACAGTTGACAGTAAAGGTCTAAGCATAACTTCATAACCATTCGTCTAATGGTTAGAGGTAGATATACACTCAGCAGTAACTTTAGTAGAAACTGGGTTGGATCCACTTTTGTCTTGGCAGAGATTCAATAAGATGCTGGAAACATCCTTCAGAGATGCTGCTCCATATGGACATGATACCATCACACAGTTGTTGCACACCCATGATTCAAATCTACTGTTCCACTCACGGTTGCTCTATTGGATTGAGATCTGATGACTGTGATGGTTATTTGAGTACAATTATTATTTTGAACTCTTTGTCGTGTTCATAAAACCACTTTAGGATGTTCTGAGCATCGTGACCTGGTGCATTGTCCTGCTTTAAGCAGCAGTCAGAAGATGGATATACTGTGGTCATAGAGGGAATGGCATGATTAGCAAAAATACTGAGATAAGCAGCGGCATTGAAACGATTCCGACTTGGTAGGAAGAGGCCCAAAGTGTGCCAAGAAAATATTTCCCACACCATTACACCACCAGCAGCCTGAGCTGTTGACTGAGCAAACAAGGCATGCTTTCATGTTGTTTATGCCAAATTCTGACCCCACCACAGATATTAGGTCACCAAGGTCTGGACCTCGGTAATTTCTCTTCCAAAACAAGACAATAAAACTGAGACAAATCAGTGTTCATTTGCCACATGACTTTTAATTTGAAAGTTTTATGAAGTCCTTGCCTGTCCTACAGTCCCTATTACTGGGATGTATTGAGACGGTTAGGTTGATAAATCACCCACAAGGAAGGATAATAGGTTGATTTAGGAGCGATGGGCGAATCAGAGGCACAGTAGGGCCAGAGCCACTGAGTAAGGAACTTTTTCCTTTGTGCAGTTTTAATTTCAGTATTTACTTTCAGTATTATGCTATACGTATAGCTCACGTTTCTTTTTACTCCCACAAAAGAAGGAAGATGATAAAATATAGTTTTTTACAGCTTTCAAAATTTCTGGTTTTGATTATTTGCAACTCTAGGAGCCCGTCTCCTCTGAAGTGTAGCCTTTTCTGTTGGTTATTAGACGTGCTTCACCTTAAACATAAGATATTAGCAAAAACAAATTTGGACCTGATTGATTTCTAAACCTGAGCATGATGCTGAACGTGACCTCCACGCTCTAATCCAAAAGGCACATATGATGTTGTTTTCCCATTTTAGCAGGTTTGCCTGGGTTTTGTGTAAGTTCTGGTCTACAAAGAGTTTCTTTATGAGCTTTTCTTTGCCTGAATATGTGCTGAGATCATTCTCTAATGGTTGGAGCTTGTTTGGGGAAAGGAAGGTCTGATGTACCTCTGACCAGCATCACTGAATGGTGCAGTCAGAAGTATGCGCACACCCATTAATGATGTTATGGTATTCTGGCACACACTGGAGTAATTTCCTATTTCCTCATTGCTGTCTAGCTGCAACAAAGTTTCTTACTATTTTGCTCATTTCTTTAGGAAACCTTGAGAAATCCTTTGCAGTAACTTGGTTATCAATCTGATAGAATTACTCTTACTCTACTCTGAAATTTGGTCCAAAGCAGTAAACATGAATAGATTTATGGGCTGTTGTGACAATCAGTACAAGGACATTTGAATCATCCCTCCCAATCATGCACAAAGTCCATTCCCAGAAGTCAACTGTCGCCTTTCGTTCTGAGTATTTCTGGAAGTTTGACTGAGTCATTAGGTAGCCAGGCTACGGCCTTTCACAAGGCCCTCACTGTCCAGGAGGCCACTGACTGGGAATAACTCAATTAGCCTTCTCTCACCAGCTCACTTTGTCACTCTGTATTTTGCTCATTTCCATGAGAGTGCAGAAATGTAAAATGGAGGTGAAAGAGTGTGTTGTCGCACTATCTTGTTGATTTTTGGTACTTTTCACAAACAACATAAAGTCAAATTTGAATGCAGTCTAACGCAGTGTCCACATTTCTTCCAGCTTGCAGACACTGATTCAAAGGGACTGTGAAATGCTCTATGTTTGTGCATGTCGTTGTATGATCTTGACATGCCTTGTCTTCGTTACTCCTAGGCAGAGTTCTCAGAGATCAACTTGGCTTCCTACGTTAACTCGGGATGTATGGTGGACATGCAGGTCAATAAAGGTGGCACCAAAGTGATCAGGTAAGACACTCAAAGGGAAGTCGTTTGAGGCACTGGGCCAACCAATATATACTGTGCCACAGTGAGCCTGCACACTTCTTTTCTCTCAGTGCTGTTAAGCATGGCTCTGTGTTTCAACCCCCCTCCCCCGGCATGAGTGAGACTCTATAAAATCAATGCTTTAATGCGATTTAGCCTTTGAAAAAACTAAAAACGGCTTGCTTACTAATTTTTATCCTTGCAGGAAAATCTGTGTGACAGTGGAAAACTGTTTAATCTTTTCACTTTGGTCACAGTTTTCATGTGCGTTTGAGCTTTCTTTTATCTCTGGCTCTCACAGCGTCACCGTGAGGTTTTTCCACCCTGCAAATGCACGTTAAACAAGCAGGAGTTGTAGCTAAGTGACCGAATTAGAACTCGGGCAAAACTGACGGTTGCTATTAATCTACTTGTACTAGTTTTTTGCATAAATGTTTCTAAATAACATGTAGACCTCATGTTGCTTTTACTTCATGAAACCTCCACACAAGTCACGTCTTTGGTGTTTTTAGTGACGTACTGAGCAGTTGGGTCAAAAATGAAAATATTAGCAAACTTTTCATTCTTTAGCTCGCAAGAATGGCTTCTCTTCCTGTAGTACTGGTTACATTTTAGGAAAACTTGAACACAATGATCAACGAATGGCTCTTGACCAAACGTTTTTGTTCAATGTCAAGGCCATTTTTGTTGTTTTATCGACCCTGTTCCAAGAATCACAAGAATGGGCTCCTAAAAGAGTCGGTCTGGATTATGATTAATTTCATAAATGAAATGTATGCTGTGAGATAATGTTGCCTCCAGTCTAAACCATTTCCACATGGGACAGGATTTAGTCTTAGTCTTAACTAACCTCTAGAGACCCATGTACAAGGATAAATCCAACTTAATTTTAAGTTAAGATATTTTGCTCATACAGGCGGTTCTATGATTGCCATGTTGATATTACACCTCTGTCTACTTATTGTTCTTCCGTTTTACGCCTTCGCTGTAAAAGCCTGATAGTGTATCCTTGTTTCCCTGGCGGGTAGGCGGGCAATGCGGACACATCGTTTTGAAAATGCAATAACTTCAGAACAAAGCAATGTAGAACTTTCAAGTTGACATAATAGGTGTGTACTAAAACTCTCAGAATCTTAGTGACCTCAACCTCAAGGTCAAGGTCAGAGGTCAAGTTTCCTATAAGTGTGGTAACTGCGATAACTCCAGAAGGAAGTCACCTAGGCTTTTGAGATAGGTACCAGCAGTGGTACCTGAGGGGGTACCAGTAATTTCACTTATTAGTCTTCCTGGGTTTTAGCTTGGATGGCACTAATTGGCTAATCATTTGTCTTTCTTAGGCAATCATTGGAACAACCAATGAAGTGGTCTGAACCCAAGCAGTGCACTTTAGATGGTAGTTAAAAATGTTACTTTTCCAATGGACCTTTCAGCAGTTGGACTGCACTGTTTCCAGTCCTAAGCAAACCAAACCAAAGCGTAGGTACTTCCTATTAGCTGCTAACATCCAGCTAACATTTAGCAGCAGTGGAGCAAAATGGGATTCGGAGGAGACAAAACAAAATGATAGTAATAACAAAAATGATATTAATAATAACTATCGTTGTGATACTGTAGCTATAGAAAATTTAAAAATGAAATAAAATAGTAGCAATAACTGTACGGTGTTAAAAATAAAAATAAAAGAGAATCCTTAAATGTAACCTAAACTGTGCAAAATCATCCAAAAAGAACAATTACATGTGCGTATTATACACACAATATCGATGTTTTATTTTTTAATTAGCAGCGTTACCATCTATGTTTGTTATCTCATTAAATTAATTTTCCTCTCGAAATATTTTTGCGTATGGGGAGTTATGGGAAGAAGCCTGACCATGTTACAAATCAAGTGAGAATAACTGCCGACCGAGAAGGCGAATGGTGCTGCTGTTACAATGCCACCTGTTGTCAGAGTTGACACTGAGGTTATTGTGGGGGTTGAATATTTTTCATGATGTTGCTGTAATGGTGGAGAAGCCAAATTGGTTACAGATGGTGTTACTGCTGCCTCGCTCACAAACACTGACATTCACTGCCAGATTATTTGGGCTTAGCTTATCATTTATTATTCTGAATCTTATTCTTGTAACTCAAGAAGCCATTCTTAAGGAATGACTTCTTGACAGGGAAACTAAGATACGGAGAAGGCTGTGTTATGGCTTGGTGCCGTATATCAGCGAGTGGTGTTGGAAATTTTGTCAATTATGAAGGCAGGAAAGTACTATCCACCACGGAAGTCGATTTACTAAGGAAAGAGTGATTGGCAGTGGCACGATAATGGCTCTAAATACACTGCCCGTGCAGAAAAATCATACCTGGATAGAAAAAGACACAGAGGAACAGAATCAGTCAAGGACCC
>NW_005187451.1:620973-628139 GCF_000239375.1 Pundamilia nyererei
CTCTAAGCTGTAGAAGATGGACTTTACATGTTGGGCTTATGTGGTATAACAAGGCAAATCTGACCTGATATATCCATGTGCATGAAAATGAAAGATATTAATCAGTTCACTCATGGATTTATTTTGCTCTTTAGCTCTTTAATCTGTTTTTATCTCTTAAGAGATTGAAGTTTGATTTGATAGTTTACTATTTGAAGTGTGGTTATATTAGTTATATTTCATGGAAAAGAGACTGTATCTGAAAACAAAATGTTTGTCATCTGGTGAGTTTAGAGATTAGCAGGGCAGTCATGTAATCTTTCAACTGTCTTTATACTTTCAACTGGGAATGCAGTAAATATCAGTGCTGAGATGCATTTAAATATTAACATGAGTGATGAACACACACTTTTTGTTCATATGACCTCATCCATCCATATTCATTTGTTGACTCTAAAACAAGCTAGTAGTAAAACACTGTAGATTTAGATGTAATCGATTACATTTTATTGAGTTATTTACAGCTGATTATAACTGTTTACAGTGAAACAGTGAAGCAAAATGGAGGGACGGAGGGAGGGTAAAGGGTATTGTGTAAGGAAAAAGGGTTGGGGGATAAAGGATCAGGGTGTGATGGGGATAAAATGGAGGAGATGTAGGATTCTGGTTTGCTGTCTCCTGAATCCTTCACACAGTGTTCTGGATGTGGTGGAGCAATGGGAGAGCTGGTGCTGGTGGATAGAGGCAGTTTCTGAGAGGGATGAGTTAGGGGACAGATGGAGGAAGGTGGAGAGGGGAGGAATCAAAGTTGCTTTCTCCACACTCCTCTGTGCTTCCTCCCTCTTTCATTGTCTTTCCTCTGCATTTTCCTCTTCCCTCCATCTCCCCCAAGTCTTTCTCTCCCTTTCTTCTCCTCCTCTCCTTCCTCCTCCTTTTCTAAAGTGCAAGCTGTTTGACAAAAAAGAAATCACCAAGGATTCTGCATTAAAGTTTGAAACATTCTGAAACCGCTTTTGGGATCCAACAGAACATTATCGTGAAATCAAACGATCAGCTCAGGCTGCGCACCTGAAGCTGTTGGATCCTGCTGATGAAGAGTTTTGTGTCTTTTTCTGCCTCTCTTGCTTTTCCATCTCACTGATTCCCTTCATCCAGAAATTCTCAGAGAGGATGTTTCTCTCCTTCTCCTCCTTTTGGACTTTGGTTATGCAGGATTCCTCCTGACAAGCGACGTTATCTTGAAGAGCAGCACAGGCATCGTTCCATTCTACTTCTTTTCTCGCGGTGGACGAGGTCAGTGTGTGCTTTCACCCGAGGTGTTGGTTTTTCGTGGACCTCGTCTTTTTGTGTGAGGTTGTTGTGGAGCCGTCTTACCTTTGTTTTATGCCCATCTTCTTGGATAGCGATCATTTCTTTGGGAGAGCTGCGTCTCGTAGCTCTTGCACGGTTGCTGATTGCAGCAGCTGGTTTGTGGGTTGCTGCTGACTGAGTGCAGTGTTGTCTCAGCTGATGCTCGCTGTAAAAGGCAACACAAATGTGAACTAGGCCTAAAGCCTGAAAGCATAAATGTAGCTATTGCAAAAATCCAGCCTCATTCTTATCATTAGATACACATAAAAACACAATGTGTCTACTTATGTATGCACCTCATTCACTCCAGCACGCCACACTTGGCTATAGGACCTGCTGTTATCCAAGGACAGCAGTTGTTGCTGCCAAATGGGATTCTTAGGCTTCTTATTTCCACACTTACACGGGTATTTTTTTAAATGTGGATTTTTCCAAGTTTCATTTGAAACACGAAAACTCAAGAAATGATCTCAAGTGATTTCAAGTTCATGGCAGAGCGACAGGTGGCGCTATAACACACACTGTGAAGAAATGTTAGCCAATTAAAAACCTGCAAATGATAACATGGCGTGTAATGTGACATCACAAAAGGAGCTAAAGGCACCTTTGAAGTTGGGGAATTAAATCTAAAATTTTTCCATATCCGCATGTAAATGCAAGAATGGAGTTTGGGAAAATCTTCACCCTGGTAGATTTTCATAAGCGATCCAAAATGTTTAATTTGCATTCATTTACACTTTCCACGACACTTTTGCCACTGCACTAGCAAAGCAGGATAAGATGCACATTGGCTTTGACAAGATCCTTAACCAAGATCAAGATTTGGCAAGAAAGCGATGACGCCAACTTGGTGATTTAGCCGGCTGAACCTTAGTGTCCAACAAATGCACGTGATTAGTCTTGGTGCTTTATGGACTTCCTGCCTAAACATAGGAAATGTTAAGAATGCCGGTCTGGTGTCACGGTGTGAGGACAACAACCCTCAACACTGATAAAACAAAGGAGATGATTGTGGACATGAGGAAGAAGAAGAGGCCTCACCAGCCGCTGTTTGTCCAGGAGTGTGAGGTGGAGAGGGTGAGCAGCTTTAGGTACCTGGGCATCCACATCAGCGAGGACCTCACCTGGACACTGAACACCACACAGCTGCTCTCTCTGCAGAGCATCTACCATCGCAGAGTCCAGAGGAGCGTCGCCTCCATCCTCAAAGACCCCCCACACCCCCAACACGGACTGTTCACACTTCTGCCCTCCAGAGTGTGTGTGGAGTGTGAAACCCAGAACGTCCCGACTCAACAGCTCCTTCTTCCCCCCTGCTGTCAGACTCCTGAACAGCTGACCTACCTCAACTGCAATTTGCACATCAGACACTTTGCACACTAACTTCATTTTGCACATTAAGCTCCATCTACATCAACATTTGCAAACCACACTCGTCTTCCTTTACTTATTTTTGTACTTATTTATTTATCTTCCATAATTTTTTATCCTTATTTCTCTTGTTCTTTGAACCCTCGCCTAACTTGGCATTTGTGCATGGACAGCAAAGGAAAAACGTGCAACGTGGCACAAGCTGTACAGCCTACAGTAGAGCAGAGTGACACACCACAAGGTACAGTAGTTCTGGCATTTTATTCCCTGCTGCTCTGCTGTAGTCAGCCCTTTGGCTTCTCTGCTCTCTGCTGCCAAAACCTCCAGCCAGGCTGCTCGGCTCAAAGTGGGAACACTGGTCGCGGCAGCCAAAGTTTGATAAGCCACGGAGCAGTGTTCCTCTCCTCTGCCATCTTCACAGAGCTCTGACTGTGGTTAATAAAGGCAGATGATTCATTAGTGGTGATTAATATTGGGCTATGGGGACGTTAACTGCTGGCGGTGAGTATTTTATTGAGCTTGTTTTACTGTTGCACTCACTGGAAGTAGTTTGGGGCTGGAGCCAGATGCTTAAAATATAAATGTACAATTAGAGTGGACGTGGAGGACTGAGAAGCGTTGGCGTGTTCTCTGTAATGCAACACTGAACCGTCATCGTGGCGAGCATCACAGTTTTATAAAAAATATTTTACTAGTCTTGGAGGATCTAATTAATACTTCTGCACACATTATTATACCCTCGAGGACACTGATACTTACAGTAACACTAGATCTCACAAGTGAACCACTCCAAATGCCCTTTTACATAAAGTTCAGCAAATACATTTAGTAGATGATGAAATGGTGAGTATTATTAACCCACTTAGCTCCAGACAAAAGCAGCAGTTAGCAACAGAATAGCAGCAACATTCAGAGTCCAACCAGAACCTCGTCGATTAGAAAGAGCAATTCAGAAGTTCCTCCATACTTAGTGATGTTAGCTACAAAAAGACACAGGTGCTCAGCAACCTCGCTTTAATGTAGCACTATAACTGAGCTGTCCTCGTGGGTGCAGATTGGCAACATGTTGCAACCAATCTGTCTGTGTTTATAAAGGAGTGGGTTAGGGCTGTTCGATATAACGACATATATCGGATATGAAAACATCTATCGTTTCATATTATACCCTTTCGTTTGTTTCGTGGTGTTGCAAAATAAACTGTTTACGGCAATATGTTTTCATGGTTTGATGGTCACTGTAGCAGCTATATTCATTTCTTGAAGTTCCCTATTTCTCTTTTATGTATTTATTATTTGTTACACTGCAGCTGGACAAGCGAATGTTTTTATGTGTTGTCGTTAGCAACAACGACAGTAAACCCAGCGTGTGGCTCCGCTGTCCGCTTCTTTATTTTCCACATAAACCTTTCACAATAAAGCTGAAGATCGTGTTGAGATTTTTCAAAATAAACTGAAATGATATGCATTGTTCTCAAACACCAAATTTCAGAAGATGCATCAAACAAATTACCTCAAATAAAAACATGAAGTAACTATAAATGGCGGTTATAGTAACCACGTGGATGCAGGCACAGAGAATACCAGCATGGCCAGTGAAGATGACGCAGAGCCAGGTAGCTCCAAACAGAAGGACCAGTCAAAACAAGCCGAGGACTTTATTCCTAAATGAGGTGCTACCTCTGTAGCATGGAATGAGAATAGAATAGAATAGAATTCAACTTTATTGCCATTGCACATGTCACAAGTACAAGGCAACGAAATGCAGTTTGCATCCATCTAGAAGTGCTTTAGCCATAATATAGATATATTACAAAATATATATTAGCAATAACATCGATATATAGATATATTACAGAAATGGGTCTGTTATAGGTATGAGGGTACAAAATATGGGTCTATTATGGGTATGTTACAATGTACACGGTATGAAGGTCTGTTATGAATCTGCTATAAGTATGTACAGAACAGGATATAAATATTAAAACAAGTTATAAACAGTTGTAAACAGTTGTAGAATTATAATCATCTTATTTTACAGAATGATTGTCTATACAGCATTTACAGTAGTGCAGTTAAGTTCACCAGGATGTCTGAGGACAGGTGGTTCTTCCTCAGAGTCCCCAGGAAGAAGAGGCGCTGGTGAGCCTTCTCGACCAGCTTGGAGCGGTTGGTCGTCCAGGTGAGATCCTCGGAGATGTGGACACCCAGGAACTTGAAGCTGCTCACACGCTCCACAGCCGTCCCTTTAATGTAGATCGGTGGATGGACAATGGTTTGGTTATGAAAAGTCTGACACGGACCAGAAAACTCTACTATGCAAGTTATGCCGCAAACCGGCCCCCACCACAGACTCAGACATGGCAAAATAAATGTCTCATCAGGATGTGAGATTTTGGTCATATCACACATCCCTAGAGTGATTAGTTATCTGCAAACCGTTGCTAGTCTGTCTGGGAGTGATTGCAGTCAGTTCAAGTTGGAATGCAATTCTTTGGAGATTGGTTGTCCTGTGCAGGCTACCAGAGGGTGTGGCTATTTCACGAGCAAAGAGGCGAGACAGGCATTTGGATAAAAGGTTATCCTCTAAGCTGATGTTGGGCTCAAGTGTCCTAAAAATCACACTTTCCCTCTGTGAGAAGTTTGATTACATGCTGACATTACATGAGAGTTCATTCACTGTGTCCCACTTCAAAGAAAGTTTCACTAACGCTGGCGAACAGCAGCAAAAACAGCAGCGCTTACCAAAAGAAAGGTTCTGGATATTCTCAACAACTCGCCTCAGTATCGCGGATGATCTGATATCCTCGTGTTGGTGTTGTTCCCAGACCACCATGAAAATGTTGTTCCAGGTTCAACATTGCAAGTGACCAATCACATTGTTGTGACGTTATTCCTTTGCGCGCCAAGCCATTCGTGCATTTATGAAATTCCAATGTTGCAAGGACAATATCAATTCTGCTTACTGTTTATTAAAGGGTCAGGGTACGTTGATCGGCGGACAGTCGGTTTCACGCAGCTTAAGTACAGTTTTTTGTTTTACGCCGTTTTTTCCCGAAGTCGCAAAAGTATGACGTCACAACATTCTGATTGGTCACTTGCAATGTTGATCCTGGAACAACATTTAATATGATGATCTGGGAACAACACCAACACGAGGATATCAGATCAACCCAGTATCGCTGTCTTTGGTCAGAATTGAGCTTCACTGACTCATGTGAAACTCCTTTCACAAAGTCTCCAGAGACATGGACACATGACTCTAAGGTAAACGGACTATGTACTCGAATTGGGAGGGGTAAGAAAACTGAATTCAGCTGCCGGCTACCAACCTAAAAGTTCACGTTTCTATTAACCATTATTCTTACCCATAAGCATTGGTTTTTTGTTTGTTTTTTTCAGGGATATAGTCCTTTAAAACAGCGGTCCCCAACCTGGGAACTGGCCATTAAAGTGTCGCGGATAAATACAACAAAATAAACGACTCACGGACCGGTACCGGTCCATGGCCCGGGGGTTTGGGACCGCTGCTCAATGCATGCTCAACCATCCAGATAAGTAAATCCCATCATCCGGACGTAGCATTTTCAGTGGGAGAAACGTTTCATCACTCATCCAAGTGACTCTTCAGAAAGTCGCTTCTGGTCACACCTCATTGCTGTGATTGGTCAAACTTTGCTCCGTTCAGCGGGCATTACACCAGACTTCAGGTGGTGATGCAGAGGTCTAGAAAACAAACTGACTTACGTTTTAATATTACTTAAAAATGTCCTGTGGAATCTTTTTGTAGATAAACACAAGTTCACACAAAAAAAAACCCCAAACTGATCAATAACTCCACTATTTAAAATGAGCTTATTTAAAGGATGTAAAATATGCTATTGTTATTCGTCACCAAGAGCCCAGGTGAGGGCAGTCATGGGTAAATACACATACATACAAATGATCACGTTCTCGTTTGGGCCCAAATTGCAGTTCTGTCATTTTCTGTCAATGAAAAACCTAATTTTGGACGAACTGTCAGGGCTGGAGGTGATGCTCTGAATCGGTTTCAACATTAGATCCAGACTTCTCTTTAATTCTGCGCTTTTTTCACTCTCTGCCTCAAATGGCTGAATTGGCTCGTCACATTCCTCGCCATTCTCAACCCCACAGATGGACAGAGGGAGGGAGGCCGCCAGATTACATTAGCAGATCCATGTCCTGTTTCTTTCTTCTTCTTTTTTTACCCCCTCTTTTCATTTAATTTTCTATGCTGCGAGCTACCCGCCAAAGAAGGCCACCCCCGCTTTCCAAATCCCTTCTGCACATATAACAAGACTCTCCGCCTTTGGTTACCTCAGGTGACAATTTACAATTTAGACCACACAGAGGCTGTTCACACACGCACACACACACACACATTGGCTAGCAAAGAATCCTTAGCATCCCGCCCCCCTTCTGCTGACCCCCTTAAAAACCCATTTTAA
>NW_005187451.1:628159-629212 GCF_000239375.1 Pundamilia nyererei
CCCAGAGCAGCCTGAACACTTAATACCTCAAACAGGTTCATCTTGTTACCGAGCAAATAAATCCCGCTCACAGACACGCTGAGTTGAGACGTGGCTTTAGGAGGCCTGAGGGTGGTTTCTTTTGACTGCAGTGAAAGCATGCAGCGGCCGTGAGGCCCGATCCACCATCTCTGCTTTTGTAATATAGCCATGAATACAAATGGCCCCGCTAATTCACTCAAACTCCTAACAACGCTCATTTCCCCTCCTGCCAGAGGTCATTTGGCGCTGTGTTCCTCTCGCAGCTCCTTTTCCTCATTACATCTGCCTCCCGTGGGACTCTTTTTCCTAATCTTCAACAACTAATCATTCTCAAAATTGCGGCACGCTAAAGTTACTCCCACTCCTGTTTAGATTTAACACACGTGTGAAGTTTTATTTTTTTGTTGCTGGGCCCCGTTTCTTTTTTTGGGTTGTTTTCTGTGTGACCTCAGTGTCGTGTCAAGATCAGCCTCGGATTGCGAGCTCAGCTGGAGACAATCCAGACCTCTGGCAGCCCTGACAGCAACTTCCCAGGATCTGAGATGCTGCCAGGTCACTCTGGTGCCACCAGGCCTGGAGCCACAGCCGCAACCACAAGGAGTCCTAGAGTCAGACTTGGGGACCACAACAAGATGCTCGGCTACAGGGAGAGACGGGACACAGAGAGAAATAAGAGTTCTTCACAGCCTTTGGATATGGTAGCGTCATGTGTCCTGTCCTTAGTAAAAATCCAAAACAGCAAACTGAATCAATTGTTTTAACTTCATAAAAGTGGCTTTATTAATCATTCAATCTCATCAGTGTTCAGGTTCACGTTTTTGCTTCTACTATGTCAAACTGTTTTTAGTTAAACATAGATTTTCTAAAACTCAGGAACCTTTTCTGTCTGTGCTGCACTCGAGTGCAGTGGGTCCTCTGAAATGTCCTGCAGCTACAGACGCCAACGAGCGCTGCGACACCAAACGGTAGAATTCTGCACAGAACATACATTTTATTATAAAATAATTTGTTTCATTGTATTGATCACTTAGA